>NC_088652.1:11488971-11596471 GCF_964019385.1 Sycon ciliatum
ATACTTCATCTGCATTGTAGTGACAGAGAACTGAAGAGGAGTCGAACCAGTTTATTTGTTGGCAAAAAGGCTTTTCCGATTGCTCTGGTCTGAGAATGCTCTGTCTTGCTGAGTATGACGCACTTTGTCAACGGATAAGGGCTTCAACAGTAGAGAAATATTAGAATCTCTCCTTTATTCACTCCTTTCGAAGACGATAAGCCAGATACGGGAAGATTATTCAATGGGCGGGACACACAAAAGAATGCGAAAATAATAAAGCTAGAAAACAAAAGGACAAGAAATAGGGAAAGGAGGATGAAGAAAGGAAAGAACCTCAATCAAAACTCCAATATTGCGTCTTTCCCTCCAACCATTGAATAAAACTCCAATATCAAAACAATAATAAAGCATTTGCAGCAACAAGCATTCTACAAGTGATAAGGACGTTGAGACGGGTCAAAGCTCGAAACTTGCTGATCCGAACGTTGTTATGGGGATTATCATTACATTGGGATTCGGAATGGGTGTAACAGTGTATACCTTAGGTTTCTACATTGTAGAGTCCGCTATGAAGTAGCACAAGGAACAGAATATGGCGCTATGACTTTAGTATGGCCCAGGGTCAGCTGGAGAGCCGGGTCAGCCGGGTCACGCGCCTGGCTGGGGAACTGCACGACCTGGCTGAACAGATAACACCGGGTCTAGTCTGACCCAGCTGAAAATTTGGGACCTTTCGCATTTGCTACGAAACGAATGCGAAACGAAAGTTTGATTCGGCTCGTAATCGTTTCGTTGAAAACAGATTTCAGGTTTCGCAAGTCGTCACGCAAATGTGCATGGCAACTACGAATACGGCCGCGGGCGCCGGTAGCTTGGCGTACGGGTTTTTACACGCACACGTGCATGGATCATGGAATCAAGGGAAAAATGTGTACCTTGCAAAACATGTGTACCTATCCAAATAAATGTGTACCTGACGGATTCGGAGTGTGCCACGAATGTAGAGGCTTCCATTCGTGAAAACGAGTTCTCCGCAAGGACTCTGACGTACTAGGGACCTTTCGCACCGCGCGTACGGATAAGAAACGAATGCTGATTCGTCACCTGGGTTCGAGGATTCGTCAGAGTCGCCACGGAGAGCTCGTTTTCACGAATGAAAGCCTCTTCATTCGTGGCACGCTCCGAATCCGTCAGGTACACATTTTTTTTGCAAGGTACACATGTTTTCCTAGGTACACATTTTTCCCTTGATTCCATGATACATGCACGTGTGCGCGAACACACCCGTACGCCAAGCTACCGGCTGTATTCGTAGTTGCCATGCAGATTTGCATTACGACTTGCGAAACCTGAATTCTGTTTTCAACGAAACGATTACGAGCCGAATCAAACTTTCGTTTCGCATTCGATTCGTAGCAACGGAGCACGTAACAGAAACGCGTACGTGGGTGATCCACGTAAAGTGGATGAAGGGTACCCACGTTGCAATGTTGTGTTTAGTCACACGGAACAAACAAAAGCATAAAGCGAAAGGCCCAAACCTGGTCAAAGACGAAGCTACGCGGGCCTAAGAAGCTCATCCAATATTTTGATTTCATGCTTCGGAAACGTCTTCAGCTGACTACCCTCACAGCTCGCACAATGCGCTCCATTCTGATTTTCACCCACGTTTTGGTGGAACGTGGGTGAGCCTCCATACACGGTAAGTCGTGAATCAGAAAACGTCTGGACGTGGGTCACTGAGTATCACGTGGTACACACACGTAAAGTACCCACGGACAAAGGTAGCTAGTTATTCAGGCGAGTAGGGAGCCGGAGACACCATGGGCACGAAGTTTGGCGATCAGGCCCTTGTGCCACACGGTGTCGAAGGCCTTGGAGAGGTCGAAGAAACAGATGCAGGAGACCTGCCACTGGTCTTTTAGGGAGCAGAGGTCTTGGATTATGCGGGACAATTGCAGGGATGTGTTGTCCTTACGACGGAAGCCAGATTGTGCGGGGTGAAGAAGAGGGGAGATATACAAGCGGTCGTACACTATTCTCTCTAGCAGTTAGGAGACGCAGGACAGGAGGGAGATTGGTCGGTAATTAGACGGGTTGTTCTTGTCGCCTTTATTTTTGTACACTCGAGTGACAGTGGCTGACTTCCATCGTGACGGGAATGTGCCGGAGGAGAGGGAAAGGTTAAAAAGAATGGAGAGTGGGCGGGCAATTGAGTAGCTCAGTTTCCTGAGGATCTCATTGGTGATTTTATCAGCTCCGGGGGGATTTGTTCAGAGGCAGTCTTGCAATATACTTGTGAACAGTCGATGAGGTGATGATCAGTGAGTGCAATGTAGTTGCTGGTGGAGGTAGGGAGGAAATAGTAGGAATAGGAGCATCGGGGTCAACCTGTAAGCCAGCACTGACGAAGTGGCGGTTCAATAAGTTACCAATGGATGCCGGAGAGGTGCTTGTTCGACCATTGGAGCCCACCATCTTCGAAGGTATGACCAGGGCGCTGGTAGGATTTCGCAGTTGACGAATGAGCACAGGGAGGGATGGGAGGCGAGGGTTTGTGGGAGATATCGTGGCACGGAGGTTGCGGATGTAGCAGCGATGGCAGGATCTGGAAAGACATTTTACATAGTTACGTTGGTGTTTGCATTTGTTGAAATTTGTAGGGGATGGGTATTTCCGGTAGATGCTGTAGAGATCGCTTTTGACTTTAATAGTTGCTTTCAGTGATGGAGTCATCCAGGGGCAGGGTTTGTGGCGTGATTTCCGACGAGGAGGTGAGGATCTTCCTATATATAGGTCCAAGGCACCTTCAAGGATGTCAGTGGATGCGGAGATAGCCGTGTCGATGCAGTGGGAGGCAAGGACCTGAGACCAGGGTACATCTGCGAGAAAAACATTCATGGCATTCCACATGTTATCCGTGGCACTCAGGACATTGTATTTTTATGTAGATCGTGGGCTACGACAGGTGCTGGCTGCTGTGGGGAAAGACGTTGAGGAGGAGAACTCAGCCAGCAGGACGGCATGGTCTGATGCGCCAAGAGGAGCCAGGTGTTGGATGTGGTTGAGTTGGTTAGGGATGTTGCTCGCGATAAGGTCTAGACAGTTGCCAAGTCCATTCGAGCAGAGGCGGGTGGGAAAGGTTACCGATTGGGTCAAATTATAGCATGAGAAGAGGTTGTCAAGACTCAGACCCTGTGCATCCGTTTGGTCAGTTGAGCACCAGCCGGAATACCTACAGTTGAAGTCGCCTGATATCACAAGGGCTTCGGGCTTCCTTTGAGTTGATTGTAGGGCTATTTGGAGGCGGTCGAGAAAAGTCGAGAAATCATCCGTCGACGTGGAAGGAGCGCGGTAGATACAGGCTACTGTTAGGTGGGTTGTTGGCAGGTCAGAAGGTGAGACAGGCTTATGTTCAGCGAGTGTAAGCCGAAGTGCTAGCGGTTCCAAGCCCGGTTGCTGAAAATCCGGTAGCTGATCAATGGAAGTACACAGACCTTCACGAACTAAGATTAGAACTCCTCCGTACCCCCTGTGTGGGTCACGGTTCTGTCTATTTTCTAAAATAGGTCGGTCCCGACGGAAGCATTCATAGTGTGGCACGTGGAAAGCTTGTGTGGGAGTTAGCCAGGTCTCTGTGATGCATACTACGCTGGGTGTGTGATCCTCACAGATTTGAATGAGTTCGCCAGACTTGTTCGCTATGGAGCGAGCATTCAGGACACAGATTGTAAGTCGGTGAGTAGCAGCATGTACGGAATGGGGGAAGAAAGGTGGGGCAAGAGCGTTGAGAGGCGCAGGGGTTGAAGTGGAAGAGGAGGGGAAAGGTTACGCATTGGAAGCTGGCTTCGTCACTTTGGGGCTGTCCGCAAAACGCCACTTGCGTACTGAGTGGCTGATGGCTTCGGGCCAGAAGGCTCTGTCTGGTACACGCTCTTCATGTTCTGCAGCCACAGTGACTCTGGCATACGATGTGCCAAGGTATTTCGACTCCATGACGGAGCAATTTAATACCTCCACGTCCCTCGCTTCGCACCAGTCTCTGATTGAGTGAGCGTTGCAACCGCTGTTGATGCTTCCAACGTAGAGCACAAGTTTGTTGATGGGCACCACCCCTGTCAGGACGCACGGATCAGCAGGTTCGGTGTTAGGTGATTCCTTTACGTACCTAGAGGTTATAGTAGCCCGCAGAGCTTTGGATATGCTGTCCGTGATTTTGTCCTGCCGTCCTTTTCGTCTATGGTTCACCTCTTTCCACGTGTTCTGTGTCGGCTCTGCACTACATTGTAGCAATAAAAACTGCTTTATGGCAGTTTTCTAAAAACAGTTATTGTGTTCTAGTCCATGGACCCCGTCTAAAAAGTAAGAAATTAACGAAATGTGATAGCCGAAAATTAAAATTTCACACAAAACCTCACAATAATCACAACACTTGAAATGCTGCTTTCAACACTAAACTTGTACTGCGCCAACAATTGGCAACATGCATGCATAGGAAAGAGGATCACGAGGAGAAAAGGTCTTCTACGGTACATGTAGCTTTTCATTCTGTGTGTGATTATTTTGAGGTTTTGTGTGAAATTTTAATTTTCGGCTATCACATTTCGTTAATTTCTTACTTTTTAGACGGGGTCCATGAACTAGAACACAATAACGTTTTTTAGAACGAGGTCTGTCTCGTTGTCCAGAAAACGACCAATCAGCGACATTCCCGCCAAGGGCCTTATCAGAGTTTAAAGCCCGCTCAATCGTTATTTTACTACTCTTGATGACGCGTCGAGGGCCAAAACTGCAATAAAGCAGTTTTTATTGCTATAATTTCTTTTGTTTTTTCTGTCACCAATCTATGGAATGCCCTATATCAAGAGTGCATAAACATTGACTCTTGCCTATATCAATACCGTATTATACGCATGATGTGCAAGCCTTTTCTTGCAGAAAATGGCACTAGCATAATGCATGTTCTTCGGCGGGGAAACATGTGAGTCGTGGTCTGGTGGTGGTGATGCTTTTTTTTATACGGAGGTCATTCTGTGCATGTTCATGACTGTCATAAAATTGTCTTGCCTTTCAGATATTTCAGATTTCCCCACCCTCGATCAGATTTATTTGAGAAATGAAGCCAGGTGCGTGTCGCAGATGTTTTTGTTGATTCTGTGTTTATAATGGTTTATAATCATGGGTTATCGTGATAAGGTCATCCTGCATCATATTGCACTGAAATCGTAATCCTGTTGATGCCGATACAACTTTTGGAAGTAGTTCAATGACTTCAAACTGTTAGTCCACGATTTTCTAAAACCACACAGCAAAGGAGGAACAATAAACATGTATTAAAATGTAAACGAATACATTGCTGAGTCCAGAACCTCGTTCCAACAACTATACTGATCCTGAGAATAAAAGGGGCAAGGCTATGGTTGGAGGTACTGAGATAAACAAGTCACTCCACAATAATAAAATCTTACACATCTTTTGGTGAGTATGAATGATATCCAGTCGAACCTATTTTAAAACCAGTGAATACAAGTATTTCTCCGATAGACATACGAATAGATTTCTTCTACAAGGAAAGGTTCTAAGCCACACCGACTCATTGACTCGTCTCGTATGAAACAATTTAGTCACTAGAGAGATTCTGCAAAACGAAAATGCGTACAAACTTTCGCTCTACATCATGAAGTGCGAAACTTTTATATTATGTTAGAAAAGTTGCCTGACGATTGAAAAACTCAAGAAACTCGGAGTAGCAACGGATTGTGTTTTCTTGGTGAGGACCGCTTCCATTGTATTATTATATATAATTATATTATAATTATATAATATAATTATATAATATAATTATAATTATATTATATATAATTTTCTCATTTCCTCTGTGCTGCGCTGACGAGTCCACAAATGACGAAACAGTTCTGTCCACAGATTGAGTATTTCGCTCCTGCTCTTGTAGCAGTTTAGCACTCTTGCGTGGGGTAGTGCCTTTGCTGTTTGCGTTATGCAGAGCTCACTGACTTGTCAGTTTGAGCACTCTGGCAAGGTACGTTCGGGCCTGAGGCCAAACTAAAAAAGGTGTGTGGTTCGACTAACATGGACATTTTTTTACGGGCGGGCGGGCGGATGTTTTTTAAATATATTTTTTAGTACATGTAAATACACTGTACTGCCTTTAGACACCCAGTGCATCGGCATTATTACGCAGTGTTATGCCATACATGTTGTATAAAGGGATCACTGGCTAATACTTTGAAACATTGTGTGGCAGAAATGTGACTTAGAAGTATGTGTGACTCAGCCCAGTCCAAAAGGAGCCGCCTGCGTCCGCAGACTCACGCTGCACAGCACGTAGACGTGGACGTGTTCAGTCCACGTACGTCAGTCACACGACAGCCCGCCGAAAAAAAGTTACGGTCGGGCTGAAAAATGTACGGTCGGTCGGGTGAGTCGAACCACAGACTTTTTTCAGTGTGGCCTGATTGGAAATTTTTATTTCCATTGCTATCAGGTTCGGCCTCATTTTCTCTGTGCTGCGCTGACGAGTCCACAAAGGACGAAACAGTTCTGTCCGCAGATTGAGTATGTATACAGCATTATTTTAGCGCTTGCACCCGAATGCATCAGAGCAGTGTATAGGAAATGGGAGAGCCAAGTGACTACATGCAATGGAAAGTCACAGAGCAAAGTTGCATGCATACCCACGTATTCTCCCAACACCGCACAAGGATGATTGGGGTACACCAGTGTGCTGGTTTCGATCAACTGGTGAAGCGATTGGCGTTGCAAACAGCCAAAGTGATCGCTCACGACTGAGCCGCAGCAGTACCTGCGACCGGGTGCAAAGTTCCATGATCAACGTTGCAAACAGCCAACCAGGGTGAAACAATTGGCGTTACAAACGGCCAAAGCAATAGCTCATGCTTGAGCGGCAATAGTACCCGCGATCGGGTGCAATGACTACTGATTGGCGTCGCAAACAGCCGACCAATAGTATGCAATTTTAAGCAGAGATAGTAGCAGCAAAGCAACCAGTTGAAGGAAGCTGTTCCCGCCTATATAATGTGGGAATGGGAGGGTGGGTGGCAAACAAATTCCGGTTGCTGCTCAGTGACACTGCAAAGGAAAGCGCAAGCCAAACTCAGCACAGCAAGAGCTACCCAAGGCGATTTGGGCGCGCATTTGGGCGCGCATGCGCAGCAGTTGAGTGCACGTGTAAAGCCAGCTCAGTCGCAGCTAGCATGAGATAGAGAGCAGCGCATCGGTCTTATCGCTAACTAGGGTTAGCCCAAAAGCTAACCCAACATTTAGCGCTTGCACCCAAATGCGTCAGAGCAGTGTATTTGAAATGGGAGAGCCAAGTGACTACATGCAATGGAAAGTCACAGAGCAAAGCTGCATGCATACCCACGTATTCTCACAACACCGCACAAGGATGATTGGGGTACACCAGTGTGCTGGTTTCGATCAACTGGTGAAGCGATTGGCGTTGCAAACAGCCAAAGTGATCGCTCACGACTGAGCCGCAGCAGTACCCGCGACCGGGTGCAAAGTTCCCTGATCGACGTTGCAAACAGCCAACCAGGGTGAAGCAATTGGCGTTGCAAACGGCCAAAGCAATCGCTCATGCTTGAGCGGCAATAGTACCCGCGACCGGGTGCAATGACTACTGATTGGCGTCGCAAACAGCCGACCAATAGTATGCAATTTTAAGCAGAGATAGTAGCAGCAAACAACCAGTTGAAGGAAGCTGTTCCCAGAAAACCAGCACACTGCACCCCAGCAAGCGTGCACCACCAATGCACGAGAGCTAAGAACAAGTGATTAAGGCACGAGATGGATAAAGGTAGGCATGAAGATGGATGAAATCCAACGCAGGTTCTCAACACGGCAATTTAGCAATGACAATCGGTACCTGTATGTCAAGGCTATTACATCGGCTGGAATGGCAGCACTGCTCGGTCCGGTTGTGCTTGAACAGCTGGGGCGAGACGCCGAAATTCCTCCATGCGGAAACGAGACAGCGAATCGGCAATGCAGTTGGACTGGCCTGCAATGTGAGCAGCAGTGACGGTGAAATTGAAGCGGGCGCACACAAAGAACAGCTCCCTGATCAGGGTCATCACTGGCGGTGACTTGGATGTGCCGGAGCGGATGCAATCTACCACAGCCTTGTTGTCACAGTGCATTGTGATACGAAGCTGGCGCCATTCCTTGCCCCACGTGCAGCACGCTGTGACCAACGCGTAGAGCTCCTTCCACTCAATGCTGTGAGCGAGTTGCTCAGGCGACCAGGTCCCTTGAAGCCAGCGGCCGCTGCTGAATGCGCCCCAGCCCAGGGTGCCACTGGCATCAGTGAACAGCTCCAAGTCTGGAGATGGTGTCCAATCTGGGAATAGGAAGAATGATTTTCCGTTCCATTGTTCCAGGAGCCGTAGCCACCATTGGATATCGTCCTGGCACTCGGTAGTCAGACTGATGCGGTGGTGAGGCTGCTGGTAGCGACTGCAAATAGACCACAGGCGCCGCATAAATGTCCGGCTGGGTACGATGAGTCTTGCAGCGAAGGAGAGTTTCCCCAGAAGAGATTCGAGTTCGCGCTGAGACATGGTGGGGTTGATGCTCGCTGCAGTCAACAGGCACTTGATGTCAGCCAATTTGTCATCACGGAGCCGGGCTTCCATCTTCTCACAATCCAGGAAAATGCCCAGGAATGTCAGGGTACGAGACGGGCCTTCTTCCTTCGCAGGCGCGAGCGGGACTCCGAGGTATGAGAATGCACGGAGAAGAATGGCCAGCTGCCGATTCGCCACTGCCTGGCCCACGCTCACGCACAAGTAGTCGTCCAGGAAATTCAGCAAATTAGGGATGGAGAATTCGTGGTGCATTATCCATTCGATGGTGGCTGCCACGGCATCAAACACCGCCGGGCTAGAGCGGAGCCCAAATGGCAAGACACGGTCGTAGTAGTACTTCCCCTGCCACAGGATGCCGAGAAGATGCCAATCCTGTGGGCGGACAGGTATTTGACGAAAAGCGAACTTCACATCGAGTTTAGAGAGATAGACAGGAGACGGGGAGGACATATGATGTTAATGGCTTCATCAATGCTGATGTACTGCAGAGAGAAAGGCTCGGCAGGGATCCCGTCGTTAACGCTGGAGCCGGCAGGGCTGGACAGGTGGTGCATCAAGCGTAGCTTGCCATTCTTTTTCGGAACGGCGCCTATGCCAGAGCAGTACATAAACGGGAATGGGGGCGAATCAAATGGGCCAGCCGTGTAGCCGGCGTTGCAGGAAGCGGTGAGCTGTGCAGACACAAACACAGAGTGCTGGAATGCCGATGAGAGGTTGGACGAGTGCTGGTTAGTTATGCGGTTGCCGGTAAAGCTAATGTCAAAGCCGCAGCGGAGGCCGTTAATAACATACGAAGCCAATGAACTGTCAGGGTGATTGCGGAGCAGTGATTCGAAGCGAGAAACAGAGAGGGGTGTGTGGACAGCAGGACATGCGCTTGTGAAATCAATAGAACGTGAAGTGCAGGGAGAAATATGTACAATCGCGGGAGCTGCAGCCGGGTCCTTGGACCCGCAGCGGTTGCAGACATGGGCGTACTTGCACGTGCTGAGACTGCAACGCCCAGAATGTACAGCGCCTCCAGTGTGAATCGGTTAAGTTTGAGGCCAGAGCTGTGTCGACAAAAGAAGCACATCAAGGTGCTGCGGCTGTTCAAGCTGCAACCGGACTGACAACTTTATCACGTGTTTGTTCTGGTACTGCATTCCCTTCATGTGTTGTTTCCCGCATTTTTCCACTGCACCATACATTCTTATGGTAGTGTAGTGTGAACTTGAGGCGCGTAAGAATATTCTTGCTGATTCTCGACCCCCAGTATAAATTCTGGCTTCGTTTTCGTTCTCGCTCATTCCCATGTATCTACTGATGAAAATGGGTGAAAAGCTTTTAGTACTATGAAATTGACAACCTTGTTGAAAACCTTGTTGTTGTGTGTATATAAATTTTGTTCGCCTACCTCTCTATTTAAATATATAATAAAACAGAGAGGTTCCAGGCCGTCCAAGAGAGTGCTCAATACCGAGTGGTAGAGCTGGTTCAAATAATAGGAGGACAGAGGAAGTGTTCTCTGTCTTCCTATTGTTTAAATATATATATATATACTCCTGATTGGAAATTTTAATTTCCATTGCTATCAGGTTCGGCCTCATTTCTCTGTGCTGCGCTGATGAGTTCAAAAAGAACGAAACAGCATGCTGTCCGCAGATTGAGTATTTCGCTCCTGCTCTTGTAGCAGTTGAGCACTCTTGCGTGGGGTAGTGCCTTTGCTGTTTGCGTTATGCAGAGCTCACTGACTTGTCAGTTTGAGCACTCTGGCAAGGTACGTTCGGGCCTGATTGGAAATTTTTATTTCCATTGCTATCAGGTTCGTCCTCATTTCTCTGTGCTGCGCTGATGAGTTCAAAAAGAACGAAACAGCATGCTGTCCGCAGATTGAGTATTTCGCTCCTGCTCTTGTAGCAGTTGAGCACTCTTGCGTGGGGTAGTGCCTTTGCTGTTTGCGTTATGCAGAGCTCACTGACTTGTCAGTTTGAGCACTCTGGCAAGGTACGTTCGGGCCTGATTGGAAATTTTTATTTCCATTGCTATCAGGTTCGGCCTCATTTCTCTGTGCTGCGCTGATGAGTTCAAAAAGAACGAAACAGCATGCTGTCCGCAGATTGAGTATATATATACTCTATATGCAGTTGTATGCCGAATATGTCTGCAATGGTCAAGTCACACAACAACTCAGTTAAACGGAAAAGTGGAAACAACGATGGACAGCCCAAGGAAAGACGATGCAACTGCAGAGACAAAGCGCAGTGTCCGATGGACGGCAACTGCCAAATCAGCTCTATTCTGTAAAAGGCAACCGTCCAAATAACTGGAGAGGACAGACAGAAGGAGAATATCGGCCTTACGGAGCCAGAATTCAAGAAGAGATACGGCAACCATCTGACATCATTCAGACATGAGAGACATGAGAAGAGCACAGAACTATCAAAGTGTGTCTGGAACCTGAAGCGTCAAAACAGCGAGTACAGTCTTGGTTGGTCAGTTATCGCCCAGACTCCAGGTTACAGTAACATAACCAAGCGCTGTCCTCTGTGCCTAAGAGAGAAGCTGGAGATCCTTCAGGCGGACAAGCGTGTCAACATCAACAAAAGATCGGAGCTAGTTAGCAAGTGCAGGCATGAAAATAAATACTACCTCTCAAAATTCTCACCATCACTCGTCACATAACCTTCTCACCACTCGCAGTCGCAGGTGATGTGCTGCTCATAATTACCGAATTGTCCTTCTTCTTGCCTCTCTCAGAAGAACATGTGGTCGCATCAGCCTAGGCCTAAAGTGTATTCTTTTTTTGCGCCTATTTTTGCACCCCATCAACCAACTCGCGCATTTTTACAATTACACCATCAGCCCGGATCATCCATTCGCGCTATGATCCAAGCTTGCAGCCTATATCAATCTTATCTTCTGAAAATTGTAGTCAAGTTGCTGTCTGATGATCGGTTAAAACCGTGAAACTCAGAGTTACAGAAGAAACGCTTTTCGTCCCTCTCAAGTGTGTATACTCTATATATAGAACTGTTTCGTCCTTTGTGGACTCGTCAGCGCAGCACAGAGGAAATGAGGCCGAACCTGATAGCCATGGAAATAAAAATTTCCAATCAGGCCCGAACGTACCTTGCCAGAGTGCTCAAACTGACAAGTCAGTGAGCTCTGCATATATGTAGGACTAGAAGAGGTAGAGAAGGTAGAGGGGTGGAGAATCAGCACTAAATGATGTCCAGCACCCTATTCGAGTCCAGGAGATGTTCTTGAACAGGCATGCTGCGTTGACAAGAACTTCGGTAAAATAAGGTTTAGAATTGGGTGCTCAATGGCCTGGAGGAATTAATCATGTTTGCGATCAGTAACACCAAGAGTACTGAGTACGATTCTTCCGTCTACGCACCTCTTCTTGGCTTGTGGATTGGTTGAACAGAGATAAAAATTAATAATAATACAGAAATAATTGTGTCCAAGTGTCGTCATAAAAACAAGTTCTCCGTAACTTTGTCCGCAAGGTCACGTGTATCTAGCTGGTACATGTAGTCCCGCTGCCTATTTGTGTGTGTGGGTGTGTGTGTGTGTGTGTGTGTGTGTGTGTGTGTGTGTGTGTGTGTGTGTAAGTGTGTGTGTGTGTGTGTGTTTCTGAGTTGTTGAGTTGAGTAACGGTTGGGGATTTTTTCCTCCGTCTTCTGCAAGTAGATTTCAGCCACGGGCTGGCTTCTGGCCAAGGCCAGAGCCAGCCCTGGTGACAGGAGCATTAGATAGGTTGCGCTGAACAAGACGACGTACATCTTGTCGTCGCGGGCGAGGAAATAAATCAGTGTCGACACCATGGTCACTTCCGATGTGACCACTCGTACTGAACCTTGTCCGCCTGAGCGCGGAGGCTCTGCAAACCCCCGCTTAGAGTTCGGCTCTCAACGTGCACCAGCAGCAAGGAGATTTGTGTTGTCCATGGGGACGTGGAACGTCAGAACTTTGGTGAACGTGGACGGCGATTTGAACACTGCCTCAAAAAATATCAAAAATTCAATAAGACAACTCCGCGAGGAGAGAAAAATCGATCTTGTTTGCCGGCAACTGCAGCGCTACAGTATGGACGTCGTTGGACTTCAGGCGACCCTCTGGTTTGGAACTAATTCCTACCAAGTCGACGACTGTCTCGTCTTGGCGAGTGGCCGTCCGACTCCGTCTGATGGGGAGTCGGCGCGGCGGGGTGAGTTGCAATTGTATTGCGCGGTCGTTGCAGGGACGCATTTGTTCGCGGTGGCTCGCAGTGGAAGGGGCACAGCTCGAGATTGATTTCCGCCAGGGTCAAGTTCGAGTGTGGACGGAACCGTTCGCCGTTGTGTATTCACATCGCCGTCGGATATGCACCGACGTTCGCCAGACCGTGCGCTGAAAAAAAAAACTGCGTTTTATGACAGCTTGCAGACCTTCATTGACAGCGTTCCCAAGTCAGACCAGTATTGCATTCTTGGTGACTTCAATGCTAGAGTTGGAGTTGGCGAGGTGGGTGATGAGTGGAGTGACGTGCGGGGGCAGCATGGTTTTGGTCGTATGAACTCAGCAGGAGAGGAGCTGCTCAATTTCTTGGCACGAAATGGAGCTGTTGTATGCAACACATGATTCAAGAAGAAGGAAATCCACAAACATACCTGGTTTCATCCACGCTACAAGCACCCGCACTGTATTGATTCTTGAATCATACCACAAGCACATCGGTCGCAGTGTTTGGACTGCCAAGTAATACGTAATGCGGAATGCGACCCTGACCATAAGTTTCAAGGCATGAAATATCGTCTAGGTGCCATGCCCAGTTCACATGTCTCAATGGTGTTGGGCGATCGAAACCCATTGCTGTGTCGCGCCTGCGTAGTGGTGCTCCGGAGGATATGGAGGTTGCGCATGAGAGATTCTCCAAGGGCATGGATGCTGAGCTGGAGAAGGTTTGGACCCCGAATCCGTCCATCGAGGAGTGGTGGAGTACCCTCAGGACGACCACCATCAACGTTGCCAGCGACTGCCTGGGTCGGGAGAGGCGCCGACAGCCAGAATGGTTTACAGACAAGCGCACTGAGATCGAGTCGGTACTCCGTGATCGGGACCGTTGTTACTCAAACTGGATGTCAACGCGGAAGGCCAGTGATCTGGATTTGTACAAGAAATCTCGTAGTGCGGCGCAGTGCACCATGCGGAGGCTGAAGCGGGACTGGCTGCTGAGACAGGCAAAGGATTGTGAATGGTTTGGCTTGACGGTGAAGAGCGGTTGGGAGTGTATCGGTAACATTAAGACCACCTTGGGTGGTAAGCGTCCCCGTGCAGCAACTGCTATCAGAAACAAGCAAGGAGAGATCTGTGGCACGGCTGAGGCCACCGGTGGAAGGTGGCGTGAACATTTCGATGGCCTCCTGAACATTGCCAGTGCTTACGACTTGGAGGTAGTGGACTCGATCGAGCAGCGGCCGGTTATGACGGAGCTTGGTGCCGTGCCTGAATGTGATGAGATTTGGCGTGCATTGCGAGGGATGAAGTGTGGCAAAGCATGCGGCGGATCCGAGATATCTGTGGAGATGCTGAAGTACGGTGGCCCTACCCTGATTGCGAGGTTGCATGAACTGATACGGGTGGTGTGGGAGACTGGCAGCGTTCCACAGGATTGGTCTGATGCTATCCTCGTCCCCATCCCCAAGAAGGGTGACCTGGGGTCTTGCGACAACTGGCGTGGGATATCGTTACTGGATGTGGCTGGAAAGCTAAGTGCTCGCATGATTGCCAATCGTCTGCAGGTTCTCGGAGAAAGGTGCTTGCCTGACTCGCAGTGTGGTTTCCGCAGGGGCCGTGGTTGTTCAGATATGGTGTTTGCTGTGCGGCAGATCCTGGAAAAGTTGCACGAACATGCCACGAAAGGTTTCGCTGTATTTATCGATCTGAAGAAAGCGTACAACTCGGTTCCGCGGAGTGCTATGTGGAGAGTGTTGGCTAGACTTGGCGTCCCAGGGAATCTGATCACCATCATCAGTTCCTTCCATAGCGACATGACTGCCAGTATTCGTGTGGGTGGAGACCTGCTTGCACCGATTCGGGTTGAGAATGGCTTGCGGCAGGGTTGCACTATGGCCCCAGTTTTGTTTAACCTATACTTCGAAGTACATGTGTGCAGTCTTCGAGAGATGGCGTGGCGTGATTGCTGATGATGGTGAGCTGGGGATCCCACTCGTCCAGTTTCGGAGGGAGCGGCTTTTCAACACCAGATTGGCAGAGTTTCGCAGAGTTCGGCTGACGGAGTGTCAGTTTGCGGATGATTCAGCCTTGCTCGCAGTTACGCATGCTGGTGCTGAGAGGGCTCTATCCTCGTTCAGGGATGTAGCTGGTGCGTTTGGCCTTAGTGTCAATATGTCCAAGACCAAATTCATGGTGGCTGGGGCTGGTATTGTGGATGCCGACCAGACCCCTTTGGATGGTGTTGTTGACCACGTTGAGGCCTTTTCGCTATCTCGGTTGTCATGTTACGCCAGACGCCCGGATCTCATTTGATGTGTCTCGGCGAGTTGCTGCTGCATCGGGTGCGTTCTGTACACTGCGGGAGTCGGTTTTCGACAGTGATGACTTCAGCATCGCCATCAAGCGCATCGTGTATGGAGTGACTGTCCTGGCAGTCTTTCTTTATGGATCTGAGAGTTGGACCGTCAGGCAGCGTGATGTCCGTCGCCTGGAGTCCTTTCACCTGCAGTGCGTGCGTTCCACCCTGAAGATAAATCGTGGCCGGCAGATCGAGGAGCACATCTCCTCTCTCCAGGTTCGCAGGATGTGGGGCGATATGGAGGAGATCGCGGATAAAGTCAGATTCCGCCGACTTCGATGGCTTGGCCAGATCGGATCCCTCATCAGCTGCTGTACAGCGCATTACCCTCCAAACGTCCACCGCATGGACCCCGTATGCGCTGGTGCGACTTGATGGCTGTTGGCGTTCCTCTGGAGCAGCTTGGTGACATCGTCCAAGATCGACAGGAATGGCGGGTCACCTGCCGTGATGCTGTCGACGCTAGTGTCCAGTCCCGCATGGAGCCTGTGGCGAAGCCCCTCATCTGTGGCACTTGTACGCGCAGTTTTCGTCGGCCGCAGGATTTTGCGAGGCACAAGTATAACGCTGTTCGCGCGGCCCGCGCGCGGCGTTCCCCGCCCGGTGGACGACACGTCTCCTGGTCTGCCCCGTATGGGGCCACATAGCCAGTCATGGCAGTGGAAGAAGGAAGGAAGGAAGGTGTGTGTGTGTGAGAGAGAGAGAGAGATTTAGAGAATGAGTGTGTGTGTGTGTGTGTGTGTGTGTGTGTGTGTGCGTGGGTGCGTTCGTGGATGTGTGTGTGTGTGTGGATGTGTGTGTGTGTGTATGTGTGTATGTGTGTGTGTGTATGTGTGTGTGTGTATGTGTGTGTGTGTGTGATTTAGAGAATGAATGTGTGTGTGTGTGTGTGAGAGAGAGAGAGAGAGATTTAGTGAATGAGTGTGTGTGTGTGTGTGTGTGTGTGTGTGTGTGTGTGTGTGTGTGTGTGTGTGTGTGTGTGTGTGTGTGTGTGTGTGTGTGTGTGAGTGACCGTGATTGGTCATGGGGTCTTGACTCGTCACTGAGTCCTACATATATGTACATGACTTTTGTTACATTTTGTACATGTACATCATGTACATGTTCTTCCAGAAGTACACTTGTTATGATGACTTGATGCACCTTTTCAGCGCTTCTTGTTGAAGCGGAACATCACAGACACTTCAATTGTCTCCTCCAAGGCGCTTCTCTGCTCACAGTTACGGAAAGTTGCGAAGTAGTTCGTGAAAATGAAGAAAGTTGCGAAAATTGTGATCTCTTCCAAAACAACCAAAAGTTGCGAAAAAAGTGGCAAGCATCTTCGGGAAAGGGCTAGTCACCAGGACGTCACTAGCCACTCCAAGTAACAGTTACAGTCATGTAGTTTCCTTCTCCATAACTGAAGCACTGTCGCTCCTTCCAGGACCCACCAATATCAGCGTAGGGCATTATTGCATTGTAATATTTTTTAGAGAAGTGTGTGTTGCTCCCTACATGGGAGCTCGCGGTTTTCCTGCCGACTTGAATTCTCACTTGCCTGACTCACGACTGCCATGCGAGAAGTCCATCGAACCGTCCACTCGGCAAACCTGCAAGAAAGCACCACTCCCTGCTCAATACACGGTGTTTCGGGGAATTCACCCCTCATCTGTTGAGCTTGAGTAGGCTGAGGAAGATTGTTCCTGAAGAGAGCCACTTATTGCAGTGCTCTCCAGGCACAAACATCACAAGGGATACAAACTTACAGAGCAGCTCCGTTTCCAGGGTGACAAACACCTCGTGAACACCAGATAGCAGCGTGAGTCAGTGTCGCTCATGGAGGTGCTGAACAAGCGCTGAGGACCCGTTGGCCATTCACAACGTTGTTGCCTCCAAACTATCTAATTCGCAAGCCGGCGCTGGGGGGGGGGGGCAACAATGTAAATAAGAGGTTGGTGCGACTTCGGCGATAGTTGGGGAAGTGTGTGTGTGTTGCTCTCTACATTGAAGCTCTCGGTTTTCCTGCCGACTTGCATTCTCACTTGACTGACTCATGACTGCCAGCCTGAACTGTGCGTGCAAAAGAAGTGTGTGCGAAAGTTGTCACTGTTTTGACATTGTAGTACCGTGGTCCCCACTGTTGTCTGATACTGGTAATACTCATTGTCTCACTGTGTACTTGGCGCCACTAGCACTATCTTTTAAAGTGCTATTTGGTCTATGCCCTGACCGCCAAATATGTTGTTGCCGCCACTAGCGCTATTTTTCAAGTGCAATGTTTTTCAATGCTCTGACCACCAAAGTGCCGGTTTTAAGGACTTGCTTGCTACCTTGTTAGTCTCCATTGTATTCGACTTGAAGAGTAATGGTACGAAAGGCCTAGTCGAAAGTACATGGCTTCTGTGCTTCGTGTCCTGATTTGCTTTCCCCCAACCAAAAAATCTATTTATTTGAATTCGCAACTTCAAACGGGCAAGAACCCAATAACATGAAATCTAATGTGATGATGGCTACGGCCATAGGGAGAGTATTTTTTATTATTAGGCACTGCCGCGTTCAAGTCGGTGGATCCATTAGGTCCACCCACAGGTTCGCTCGTTGCGGATAGATTGAAGTAAGGGGATACTGATTTGATGATGTTGAGCTACGTGATAAAGAATGGTTTCCAAAAAGATAAACTCGGTGTGACAAGGGTAAAGACTGCACGCAAGGAAGGTTCAAGGTTATGGAAAGACCAAAGAGGGGAAGGCAAGCGCAACGAAAATGAGCACAAGCTACAGTTTGGTCTTTCCATAACCTTGAACCTTCCAAGTAAAGTTGGAAGGCTATCGGTTAGCGCTACGGAGATATGTTGAAGCTAGGTGTCAGGACGTCGAATGTCTCAGTACTCTGTCAGTTTTGTGCCTAGTTATTGCACTTTCTGACTGTATAATTATAGTATCTGGTTATAGTGATGGAGAGTTACTCTCAACTCGTATCTATATTTCCTTTTCCTTTCTACATTCCTGTGACAGGTAGTCTTCTCGGCACGCACCACAAGTAACTGTCACAGAGCTAAATGATGCATTTGGAGCCATTGTCCATGAACCCCATCGACGAGCCACATTGTGAATGCCAGCTGGCCCAACTGGCTCAGTGGGACTGACATCTTTCATTGAAGTTCAGATTCCTGATGTTTCCAAGTGCTTACAGTGCATCAACCCCACTAAAGCTACTGGAAGCGATGATGCTCCTGGTATAGTACTTAGCCGCTGCTCAGTCACCCTAGGTCCATATGTAACTCGTATTATAAACAGATCCCTATCCGGTGGAAAGGTGCTAGTTTCTTTCAAGCGATCACATGTGAGCCCACTCTTCAAGGGAGGCGATGCGACATCAGCAAAGAATTATAGACCTGTTTCATTGTTACCTATCGTCTTACGTATATTGGAGTACTTTGTTAAGCAACAGCTGACACACTTCTTGAGTCGTCATTGTCTACTCCCCCATCTCAGTTTGCATACCGTAAGGGTCATTCTACCGAGGATGCCCAGTGGTTTTGTTCATACCTGTCCGAACGTCAACAGAGTGTCAAAATCAAAGACCAGATTTCAAAGCCAGTTCCATGCTTCAGAGGTGTTCCTCAAGGAAGTGTACTTGGACCTCTCTTATTTGTTCTCTACATCAGTGATACAGCGTCTGTGCTTCCACGTGAAGTTTGCAATCAAGAGTTTGCAGATGATATCGTTGTTGATTACTCCGACTGTGACCCTGCTGTTGTTTGTGCTGTGCTCACGACAGCAGTCACCCATCTTTCGTCCTGGCTTGAGGACAAAGGTTTGCTATTGAACTCAGCTAAGACTCAAGTGATATTCGTCCCAGAGGTGCGTTTGACGCTGCTCCGTCACTCGTCACCTGCAACAACAGCGTTCTGCAAGTCACACACGTGGCAAAATACCTCGGTGTGTTGATTGATGATCAGCTAACTTGGGAAGCCCTCATGGAGTTTCTGGCGAAAAAATTGGCGGCGACCACTAGACAGCTTTGGAGGCATGGCCGGGCCTCGTCACTGAAAGCACGTCGAATGTGGTATATGTCTATGATACTATCTCATCTCTGTTACGCCTCTAATTGCTCCTTTCCTGCGCTTTCACGATCTCTGCAAAATTGCCTTGTAAAACTGCATAAGTCTGGTATTCGTGCTGTGTTTCAGGCTCCCCGCCGCACTGCAACAGTTCCCTTGCTTGCTAAGTTATCCATGCCATCACTTCACCAAGTCCTTTTACAGAAGCTGCTTGTATTTGTTTCCCGGTCTATACACGGATCTGCAAGCTCTCTTTTTCAAGATTATTTTGTATTACTTGCCCAGCCTCAGATACCACTTGCTGATCGTATAGTCACCCCTGGGCAGCTGCATAATTTACTTCGCATCCCGTTCCTACCCAATCCTGCTGGGAGATGTTCTATCCAATTTCTGGGCAGCACCACATGGAACTCTTTACCCGATGATACCCGCTCTCTAACAAACCTTGTTCATTAAAATAAATCCCTTTCAGATCTTGATCTCACTTCACTCCATTAGCTATTGACACACTATTACGTTTTGTCCCCTGTCCATCATCAATATTATCTACATGTACAACCACAACACACATAAAATACACTGCTGCATGGTATTTTTTTATAATTGTCCTGATGACAGTCATGACATCTTATTACTTCCCATGCTGTTCATATTTGATCATATTAATCTATCATACTATGATATTTTTCATCATAGCCTAGGAGCTGTGGCATCATTTATGATCTACAGCAAGAAGGCAGCAATGCCTGTACCTATGGTGAAGTAAAAATAAAGGTAACATTCTGACTGTGGATGGTGTGACAATGTAATTACGGGCAGAATCACCTTGAAGCACGCATAGGCCTTGCACTATAGGGAGAATAAGGAGAAAATATTAACGTTTAACGAGCAAGAGAATGAGAATGAGAGTTTGAAATGTTATAACGTAGAGAGATCGTGTGTGGAAGGGATCAACAGAAAATTTGCTTTTCCTCAGTTACAGTGTGTAGGGGATGATCTGCGTCCGGAACTGCTGGGCGTGATGAATGACACGGAGGTTACCAGGAAGTGAATTCCATAGCACTGCACCCATGCAAGCAAAGCGCCCCTGACCTACTGCAGAACGGGAACGGGAAACTGGCACACACAGGCCCATGACCGATTGGAGCGGAGTATGGCCAGGTGCAGCGGGAGCGAGCAAGGCTTGTCGTTCTGAACTTCCCAGGGCATATCGACAGCGCCACACAAGGTATACGAGCTTCTGGGTGAATACTTCTGCCACACGGAACATTTCCACGCACTCTAGCAGAGCGCGGGCGGAGCACCAGAGGGGTTGGCCGAATACCGCCCGAACCCCAATATTCTGGAGGACTTGAAGACGACCAAGGTACTTTTGTGGCAGGGAGCTCGAATACGCATTGGAGGCATACAGCAGGTCAGACATGATCAGTGACTTGAAGTACGTCATGCATGACTGGTGGTTCAGATAGCGACGTGTTCTCCAGAGCGCCCTGATCTTCTGGGAAACGCATGCGGAGCATTTGGCAATGTGGGCGTGCCCGGACATGCAGGAGTCGATCCTTACACCAAGACAGCGAGCAGTGAGCGCACTAGGCAATGGAGTGCCATTGCAGACGACCTGTAAGTCTGTGGTGAGCTGACGGCCGGCAGGGATCGGCACGACTTGGCTCTTTGCAGCATTTAGGATCAGGCCTCGATCTTTCAGCCAGTCAGAGAGGGTTGAAACCGAGGCAGATAAAATAGTGGACACTTCCTGTGCTGACCTCCGGCTTCATACGATCGCAAAATCGTTCGCGAATTGACTCGATTCGGATTGGCCAACTACGGCGGGGACTTCCTGGATATAAAGGCTGAAGAAAATGGGACCCAGCACCGAACCCTGGGGGACACCACTTGTGCGCGATGATGTAGAGCTAGTATGCACTCCCGCACAGACGCGTTGGGTTCGACCCGAGAGGTAGCTGGCCAACCAGCGCAGGGCAATACCTGACACTCTATCCACGACTATGACAACATAATAAACAGTCAAAGAGTGCGATAACGGGGCACAAACCTGACAGGCTGCTGAGACATTCAACGACCTGGGACTTAATCCCTAAACATCTTCAGTGCGCGTGCCATCAGTTTTCCAACTTGGAAGGTTCACGCTTAGGTAGCCCTGTCCATAATAGTGTCATGCACGAGGAGAACCGTTAGATCTCGGGGCCCGGCTTTGTAGGATTCGTTTTCGAAAAGCTTCCGCTTCCTTTATCTCTGATATTGCTGACCCACCCAAGTTGGGTGGTGTGTTGCTTTGCTGCTTCAAATAGTAGGAGGACGAGACAGAGAATACCGAATGTTACAGGACGAGAACGAGTTGAATTAATAGCATGACAATCCGGTCTGCATTGTCATGTTATTAATTGAACTGGTACATGGTCTCATCCTCGTCCTGTGACATTCGGTATTCTTTGTTGCTATGATGGGACTTAAGCTTGTGCACGTTTTCGCTTCACTCACTTTGTCCTATTCGGTCAAAGTATTGAAGTAGTATTGACTTATGTACAACGGCATGGGAGAGGATAACAAAAATACAATTATAGTGTTTGGGAAATCCACGCCGCATATTAGTGTTATCGAATTTTCAACTATGACGGGTGTGGGGTTATACCAAATTCTCATGATGTGAAAGTACAACTATTGTTCAAAGCACTAGGTGATCTGCACTGTACGATGTGACCTGTGCGAATATATTTGCTCATACCTAACTGTGAATCTTCCAAGTTGGAAAGCTGTAGATGTGTTAGAGCTAAGTCTAAGGTCGCTGAATGTCACAGTAGCCTGTCAGTTTTGTGCCCTGTTATCGCACTTTCCGACCGCTTAATATCTTGTTACAGTCGTGGATAGTTGCTTCATAACTCGTTTCCATGTGTTTTTCTTCTATTATGTAATTTCTTATTGGCTCCGTATCCGAGTTAAAAAGTTTGCACATCTGAGGATCCGTCACAAACAATACGGTGAAATGTACGCCGTGTTAATTAAACTACTTCTTATTGTAGTGTACTCGTCCACAATACGGTGTCATGTCTGAGGAGCACCGTTAAAATATTGGCATCAGATTTTGTTCAGTTCGTTTTCGCAAAACCTTCCCATCCTTTACCTCTGATAATGCTGACCCACCCAAGTCGGGTGGGTTTTTGCTTTGTTGCTTTGAATTGTAGTTCGACCGCATTGTCATATTAATACGGAGGATTAGCAAGCCGAAAACATTGTTCGCTTCGCGAACTGGATTGCGAACTTTCGCCTTTTCGCCGTCGGAAAAGAAGTCGAAACACGAATCGCGGTTTCGTGTCAGGACAGTCATAAATTTACTACACTGTACTGTCTGTACACAATGTTGATTTCTGCTTGCTAATCCTTCCCATAACACGAAGTCCGTCACTGAGTTCGATTATCCTCGGTGTGCGAACATGAGCGCGAATTTCGTCTTGCTAATCCTCCGTATTAACTGGTCTCGTCATCGTGCTGTGCCATTCGGCATTCTGTGCTGCCTTGGACCTTTGCTTGTGCACGTTTTCATTGTGCACACATCGCCCTCTTCATTGCTACCTAACCCTCAACCTCCCAAGTTGGAAAGCTGAAAATGTGTTAAGGCTAAGTCTCAGGTTGTTGAATGTCTCAGTAGCCTGTCAATTCTTATTAATAATAGAACACTTCCTTGTTGATGAAAAGGAGCGCACGGCATACATCATCACCCATGTGCTGGTGAGAACCGTATCAATAAGAAAATGGCTGAAAAGCGCTCAAAATATTATGACTTGAAGTGGGAGATTGCCCGAATTTGGTCCGTCACCAAGGTTGATGTGATCCCTGTGGTTGTTGGTGCGCTGTGACGCTTGGTGAATGGTGGGAGAGACTACTCATGTGTTCATGCTAAACTGGGAAGAAACCTGGCTTTACGTGAAACAAGAGACCTTGCGAGGTTCTGGGAAATGTCCTGAACATGTAGGAGAACATTTGCTGCGTTTTCATGTTTAACTGCCCAAGAGACTTAGGTAATAATCATAAAGTTATCAAATATTTGTAACCACCAATCCTAACCGGGATTGAGACTGATACAAATTTTTCCGGTGTAATAGCAACTCGAGATTATACCACAAATAGAACACCATTTAGTACAAGTAGTTGATGTACTTTGGTTTCTAACTCTGGCGCTGGCCAGTTTATGCTTTTTCACTTGGTTTCAACCAACATGGGCCATACTAAAGTCATAGCGCCATTTTCTGTTCCTTGTGCTACTTCATAGCGGACTCTACAATGTAGAAACCTCAGGTATACACTGTCATACCCATTCCGAATCCCAATGAAATGATAATCCCCATAACAACGTTCGGATCAGCAAGTTTCGAGCTTTGACCCGTCTCAACGTCCTTATCACCTGTAGAATGCCTGTTGCTGCAAATCCTTTATTATTGTTTTGATATTGGAGTTTTATTCAATGGTTGGAGGGAAAGACGCAATATTGGAGCTTTGATTGAGGTTCTTTCCTTTCTTCATCCTCCTTTCCCTATTTCTTATCCTTTTGTTTTCTAGCTTTATTATTTTCACATTCTTTTGTGTGTCCCGCCCATTGAATAATCTTCCCGTAGGTGGCTTATCGTCTTCGAAAGGAGTGAATAAAGGAGAGATTCTAATTTCTCTGCTGTTGAAGCCCTTATCCGTTGACAAAGGGCGTCATACTCAGCAAGACAGAGCATTCTCAGACCAGAGCAATCGGAAAAGCCTTTTTTTTGCCAACAAGTAAACTGGTTCGACTCCTCTTCAGTTTTCTGTCACTACAATGCAGATGAAGTATGCCTGGAAACTCAGTGTTATATCAAGAAAATAATGTTAGGAGGTAACCGACGCAAAAATGTTGGCATAGAGAGAGGCAGAAAAGATAAAGAGAACTTTTGTATCGATATACAAAAATGGATGCAGCTAATGGGATTTTGGTCGTTGACCACTTGGTGGTGGGTCTGGTCTATTCACCTCCCACCCTTTAGGCGCTGTATCTGCGCCTTGATCCTAGAGGGTGGTGGCGTTCCCACGGCGGATGCAAAAAACTCGGCTCCCAGCCTAGTCTCACGCGAACCGTGAAATTTACAAGTAT
This sequence comes from Sycon ciliatum, assembly GCF_964019385.1. Taxonomy (NCBI): domain Eukaryota; kingdom Metazoa; phylum Porifera; class Calcarea; order Leucosolenida; family Sycettidae; genus Sycon; species Sycon ciliatum. The sequence continues at coordinate 11,513,319 of NC_088652.1, forward strand.
TTTAATTTTATACAAACAGAAGCAAGGAAAAGAAAACAATTTTGGAAGAGGTTCAGAGGACAAGATACAAGACTTCTAGAACAGCTGGAAGGGGTGACCAGGAAAATCCGTTTTCTGGTTCACCTGAGTGGCGGACCAGAATCCTTCATCCCATGTCCATCCAGTCACTGTCAACTGCACCAAAAGGAAAATTGTTGTTCCGAGTGGTGTGAGTGGAGCTCTGAATTCGGTGGCTAGATCACAATTGCATTCACTCAGTGCCCAAAGGCTCAGGACAGTCAATTAAGCTCATTGGGCTGTTGATCGGTTAACCTAGGTTACAGTGTCCTTCATTGGCCTCTTTCTAGATGACACCATTCTCATATACGTTGGTTTCCTTCACCTGACCCAGCCCACCGACACCCTTTCCTGTTTCGACCTCGACGCTTAGCTCGCCGGAAGTGATGTTACTGCAATTCGAATACTCTGACGTGATGGGCTGAGGGGTTGACGATGTTTCCTGGGCTCCACTCGAAGTCACATTAGATGCTAAATCTCGTTCAGGAAAAGTGCAGAGCTCATGTTCAGTAGTCCGCCTAGCGTTCAAATAGGCATCAGAGTCAGTGGTGCTTTGGGAACTTTGAAGATATTTGTAGTCATCTTTGGCATCTGTTGGCGAACCTGTACAAAGGAAAATAAAGTGCATGCAATAACGCACATTCAATGCCAGGGAGGTTAAACCTTTTTGGGTACGGACAGTACAATTTTCGATCCCTTGGGATCGAAACTTTTCGAAATGTCAATCGATCTTCACTCAGTCATTTCTGGGTTATTTCCAAAAACTATAATAATTATGTAGGTCGAAGAGAAACTCCCAGCTGTTCATTGACGGAATCACTGAAGCGCTTCGACGTGCGGTTCCAGAGGTACGAAGCTCGAAACCCTAGACGCATATATTATGTGATAAAAAAAGGCCTCCTCCTTCTTGGATTCTAGCAGGTCTAGATCCCCGAAGGGTATGAGGGATTTTTTGCTGCGAAGAAGTGTGTCTGCATAGATTTGCAGTTCGTTGTTTTTCTTCTCACTAAGTGTACAAAAACCCAACCCCACCCACGCACATTGCTATTCTGTTTACCTCGATACTAGCCATCCTCTACCGGCCACATGCTGCTCACCACAGGTAAGAGCAACCTATTCTAGGTCACTTCTTTGCTGGCAAGTGCAGCCTGGATGACAGGACCTACATGGTGCCTCCCTTGGAACCCCAGCGCCTGCTCACCCACATCCACCACTCACCCACGTCCACTTCCGCATCCAGAATGTTCACCGCCTCCTGCGCCGTCTCAACGCGTCGAAAGCCACGGGGCCGGACAAAATCCCCCCCCCCCCCCCGTGTCCTGAAAGAATGCGCTTTCGTGATCGCAGCGGTCCTGACCAAGCTTTTCTCATTGTGCTTCCGGCATGGATACCAACCTCAGGCCTGGAAGCTCGCCAATGTTGTTCCTGTGCATAAACGCTCATCTCGCTCACAGCTCAAGAACTACCGCCCCGTATCTCTCCTTAGTGTGATATCCAAGGCAATGGAGACCATTATCAACATGCAAATTACGGACTACCTCGAGGGTAACTCACTGCTTGCAGCGAATCAGTTTGGCTTCAGACGGAATCTGGGTACAGCCGACGCTCTTACTGCGCTACACCACTCGTGGGCATCCTCTATCGGACGGTGGGGTGCAGCACGCGTACTTGCAGTTGACATTGCTGGAGCCTTCGACAAGGTCTCTCACGCAGTTGTCCTCTTCAAGCTACAGCAATGTGGCATTCAAGGAATCCTCCTTGCATGGCTGACATAGTACCTGTCTAACCGAAATATACAGTGTGTTGTCGGTGGTGCAACCTCCCGTCCATACCCCATCAAGGCGGGAGTACCACAAGGCAGCATCTTGGGGCCAACCATGTTTCTCATTATACATTAACGACGTATCAACATGCCTTGCTGGGATCACGCAGCTGGAAGCCTATGCTGACGATACGACATTGTACACTCTTCTCCGTAACGACCTCCCCACTGCTGCTGCCTTGCTTCAGGACACCGTCAATCGTCTGTCAGACTGCGGCAAGGAATGGCGTGTAGCGTTTGAGCCGTCGAAATCCCAGGCTATGACAGTCACGCTTCAAAGAGCGCAGGTAGCCTTGCCCTCTCTCCTCTTTGGAGGCAACCCTGTGCCAGAGTCATCCACAATAAAGCTCTTGGGGGTGACTTTTGATCTGAAGCTGTTCTTCGCGGAGCACATCCGCGCAGTATCGATATGTGGCAAACAGCGTTTGGGCCTCCTGCGGCGAGCTGCGCCCTATCTCTCCCGATAAGGCCGCCTCACGGTGTACAAGGGGTGTGTACGGCCCGTTTTGGAGTGTGCTCCGCTCGTCTGGATGGGAGCTGCTCCCTCCCATCTTGCACGCCTAGATAGCATCCAAAGCCGTGCATTGCGCATCATTGGTCCCGGGACGGAGCTCCAGAGCCTCAGCCTACGGCGATACGTTGCTGCATTAACATACACGTACAAACTACATTTCATCACCGGTCCGACTCAATTGCTAGCAGTCCTCCCCGTGACGCCACTCGCACTCGAAACGATCTCCACATGGCCGCCGGCCACAGTTACCAGCTACGAAATCCCCTACCGCGTCAAGCACCAGACACCATTCTTCGCAGCTTCCCACATTGTGCAATCCAGCTGTGGAATTCCCTCCCGCCAGCTTTTCTAGACTCCGCCCCAACTCGCAAAAATCTTCAAAGGTTTAAGTGCAACATCAACGAATACCTCCGCCGACAGGATTGGCGATGGTCCACGGACATTCTGCCTGTCGACCCACCTACATTCTAGTGCCCCGTCAACGACTCCCATTGCTACGAATGTGCTGCACACTAGTACTAGCTGTTATTTGCCCTTGCTTTCTTTTTATTTTTTGCTGACCCTTACAGCTCTATCTTTTGTTTTTGGTGCGTGTTTCTGGCCGTGATGCCGAGACCTCAGGTCGGCAGAGCCATCAGGACCCCACCATCACTGCTGCATCTCGGTGCAGCCCCTTCTCAGTAGTTGTCACGTTTGTCCTTGTCTCAGTACCATTGTCTTTCTGTATTATTTATGAGTTGGGTATGTGACCATAGGAAAAAAATCTATACACAACTTTAGTTTCTTATCCCAACTGTTGAATTCAGTTATTCTAGCCTGACCCCTGGCTATGTGTTCCGGATTGTTCTTTTTATTTCTTTTATTTCTTCGTGGTTACTTGAGTTCTAGGTTTAATAAGTTTGATTACTGCTGAGCTGGTACTGCTATCTGATTGTATCTGATTGTGGCAAGAAGTCTTGTGCAGCAGACCTGCACACACCGCATGAATGTAGTCATTGTGCTTGGTTGTGGCTCGGTATGCGGGTTGATGCAAGGGCAAATAATAATTATTAGAACCTGAGAATGAAATCCTGCAATACTTGCCAACCCAGCCAAAGACAATCCCTTAGTCACAAACCCAGTTTCCCTTAATTTTCTCTCATTTGCCTTATTTTTGCGGGTTTTCATCGGTTTCGGCCATTTTCTACTTTTTGCGTGATTTTTGAGTAATTTAAACAAACGGCGAGGAGACAATAATTTGATAACCGCAATCAGTAAGACAAGCTGAATGAACATTTTGTGTATACTTTATTCATGCAATATAAAACAGTGGAGCTAATGTGCAATAAAATGATGAAAAATAGGAAGAAATAGTGTAGAGAAAACTCAGGATTCAAGACTCTTTAGTGCAACGATGATTCCTGATAAGTGTTGTACGAAAGCTTGCTTGAATCCTAGTTTTTCTCTACACTATTTCTTTTTTTGTCATTGTTTTATTGCACATTGTCTCCACCGTTTCACATTGCATGAATAAAGTATACACAAAATTAATGTCGATTCAGCTTGTCTGATTTTGAGTAAATTTGAGTATTTGTTTGTGTATTCTGCGCAATTTTTGGAGCATTTTTTCATTCTTATTTGAACCAAACTGGAACCTCTCTCTGTTTTATTTCATGTAACAGATCAGTGATGATATTCCACCGAAGAATGCCAGAAGACACATTCTGGATACAAACATTGCTACTTTGCTTTGTGTGTGTGCGTGTGTGTGTGTGGGTGTGTGTGTGTGTGTGTGTGTGCGTGTGCGTGTGAGTGTGTGTGTGTGTGTGTGTGCGCGTGCATGCGTGCATGTGTGTGTGTGTGTACAGACATGACTGCACAAAAAAATCATTTCATTGCATCACTTTATTTGTCCACTCCTTGTCGCCTTTCCAAAAAAATTCCATTCTGATATCTTCATTGGTTTGAGGGAAAGAGGTAAACGGGAAAAGTCTGAAGAAACAATTGACTGTCACCACCAGGACTCGTACCAGGGACAAGGAGTACTGAGACATTTGATGACCTGACACCTAACTCTAATAGATCTACGAAGCACAAACCATCAAGGCTCGGGTTAGGAATCTCTTTGAACTTTTCCTAATTGGGAGGATCCTACGGCTGTGATTTTTGCGTTCATTTTGCCGCCGCTCAGTCATCCTATAGCGAAGATGTTTATACCTGTGGAAAGCTGAGCTCAAGACCTTTCCCACGGTGCATGGTTTTTTTGGGGGGGGGGGAATCTTGGGCAGAGGAACGTTTCTACACTGGTCTATTCACACTGATACGTGATGCCCACCAAAGCGTTTGTTAACGTGTCACCAGAGAATCAGGCAGGGGTTGGATGGAGATCGTCTATTCACAGCCCGCCACGCGAAGTGCGATTAGCTATGATGTAGGGTGATCGAACACGAGTACGAGTGTTTCGATTACATTTCTGACATACATCCACGCTTGTAAACTCATATCGAACTGATTGCCACTTGTAAATACTTCGCGAATGGCTGTGATTGGCTGATAGAAACTGAACACGACTATTTTTATTGGATTTCTGACATGAAGACGCACTTCAATCTTCCTTTCACGCTTGAAAGCATGAGCCAACCTTTTCGAGTAAAACAACCGGGCTTGATCAGTAAATCAAAGGCTAGCGGAACGGGCTTTGATAGTAAAATCAAAGCCCGCTCCACTAAATATTGAGTTCTAGCATGCCTTGATCGCCTCATTTAGGCCTTGCTAGGTTCTATGCGATTGGTCATTTCCGTGCCTACAGTCTTGTGACATGTCAGAAACTGTAATATTAGTACTGTTCTTAGTGCACCATCTTACTAGCGACCAAAGTATATCAACTTATTGAGATAAGAAAGTTGTGACTTTGAACAAGCAAGACCTTCCATCGCCATATCTGATGTGGACAAAGTTACAACTTACTGTCTTGGCCATTGTTTGTACCCCCACGATTTGACTTCCTTGAGATTCCGATCTTGACTTGCATCTGTCTCTTGGCCGTATTCAGGTTTTTCTTTGCCCTCAGCAGCTTATCAGGGTGAGAATGCCGTGCAAAGAGTATGAGGCCAACTATACCACCAACCAAGACAAGTATGGTTACCGAAACAGCAGCAGCAATAGCACCAGTATTAGAAGTTTCTCCAGTGGGTATTGACAGCACTACAGCAAGACACACAGCATGTGACCAGACAAATATGGTACACTCATAGTCAACAGTACATGATTGTCAACATAGAAAGCAATCGGTTGGACCGAAAACTGAACTTATTGTGATACGGAATGGGCCGCTTTCAAATGATGGCGCAAGGAAACATTCCACGGCTTGCTATGCCTGCTATGAGTCTTTTGCTGGAGAAGCAATGTTTCTCCTCACTCGCCTTGACATGGAAAGAGCAGAGGCTAAACTCTGTGTCATCTAGGATGATGCAGCACTTCAAGATAATGTTATGTTCATAGCTGCATGAATGCTCCAACTCATTGGAATGGTCATAGTAAAGTAGATAAATTAAAGGGAATTACCGTGTCCGTTCCCAAAGTGCACTTACACCAGCCGCTAACACCCGGTAAGCCCGAGCAGGAGATAGGCATAGGTAATTTATAGGCATAAGTTGTGCCTGCAAAAGTTTCGAATTGAGCAGAAACTTGGAAATATAACCGAGATGTGATGCAGCCTGGATGCCTTGTTGATGGATGGATGATGGTATTCTGCACATCTGGTAAGGCACGTCATGATCATGAATTCCAGGAAGTTGGTTGAGCCCTGCACAAGCATTGAACTGGTTTGTTGAATGGTCAAGAAATTGATTTAGTTACAACCGCTGCAATGCTCATTTACAGTGATAGGTGAAGACCACTTACGTTCACATGTGGGGATGGAGTCGAAGCTTCCACCAGGTGTGGAACACTTTGGTGATTTACCCATATTGGATAGAGCGTATCCTGCTTTGCATGTCACATTAAAGCCATGTGCCTTTCCACCAGCATCACCATTGATTGCAACCACACGCTCACTATTGTCTATTTTCGACACCGAACATTCAGCTGCATAAAGTATGTGTGCACAACAGAACAAAACCAGATACATGGCAAGGATTCTTTGAAACACCTTGAATGTTCAGTTTTTCCTTTTCTCGTAACTTGCCCCTTGTCTTCAAGACTCAAAAACAAACAAACTGGCCATTCACTACTGAAGTACCTCGGTGTAATTATTTTCCTCTCTCTTTTTCGGGCCATCACTTCGATTTCGCTCACACTTTTGCTGATAGTTTTTTTTTGGGTCTTAAAAAACCCAACAAAAGGATTGGTTGCACAACTCACTAACACCTTGGAACTGAGGACCACCTCGAAATGGGCCAAAAATACTACATAATTTAGGGACGAAAGGCGAGGGCTGCTACAGCGTACGCAACGGAACTAAGAACAAACTACCACCACCATGTCCACATTACCTCACCTCGCTAGTCTTCATTTCATCCCTTACACTGAACAATGGCTACATCCAGGAATGCAATGGCCATCATCTTCAGGTGCAGGTTTGCTCTCGATACAACAACTCTCACTTGTACGTAAAAAAATGAAATCCCGTGCCGAAACAGCATCACTCCCATAATTTTTTGTTCTACACAGCGTAATCCTACAGTAAAGCATGAGACTCTTAATCTCAGGGTCGTGGATTCGAGCCCCACGTTGGGCGCCAATGTTGAATCCGAACAAAAGAGGCTTCTTACTCACTAACACAAGCAATCAAATTCAAAAACTCCGCTCAGGCCTTCAGTCACTTTTGCATCAACAGTCGCACAAAAAATTTTTGGTGGCGCAAGGAGAAGCTTGTCGTTTGGAGTGACAAGTGATCACCGCTGCTTTTCCTTGTCAGAGTCAATACTTCACTGCGTTCTGCGGCCTTGGGAGTAGTGTTGGAGTAGAAATTGCTGAGGAGACGTTGCGGAGGGGCGAGCTTTCCTGCGCAGGTATGACTTTGGCCGTATTTCAGCATGGTCGAGTGGAAAAATTCAAAAAATGTATATTTCAAGAAAACCCCAAAAGGAAGATGGGGGACATGTCCTCAGCGCTAGAAGAGGTGTTCTACTATCTGCCGGTGTATAGTTCTGGCCAATTGAGGACGTAGCTGGCTGTTTTGCCAGCGCTTGTAAAGACTATTTTCAAGACGATCATTTGTGGCGTCAGGGGGTGATGGACCTCGTCTTCTGGGATGCTGGCGTGGATAAGCCGTACTACTCCAGTAACTCTTCTAAGGTGAGGCAATGTTGGCTTGATGGAGTTTTGTTCATAGCTTGTTCGTATACGCTGTGGCGTGACTCGTTTCTAGACCCATAAATAATGTGATATTTCGGCCATTTTTGAGGGGTATGCAAATTTCAAGGTTCCCTTCACAAACTTTTTCAAGTGCTTCGCACAATCGATCCACACCCCAAAGGGAACCTACCTGCAAATTTTGAGCGAAATCGGAGAGATCCACTTGCAAACATACTTTGGTATTATCAGACATGCTCTCTTAAGGGATACTTCTGCCAGAATTTTGCTGATACCCTCGCCTGCCGCCTGGAGACATGGATCGCTTGAAAAAGAAGTTTCAAGCCCTGAATTTGAACACGAGACTTATTCAGCGGCTTGCCGAATGCTTAAGAGTCTGCCTCATACTCTGGTGGAGACGTCGACACCAGCTGCCGGGGCAGTGAGGTAGGAGGCCACACACCCATGCTTAGTCTATCCACAATGCTCTGCCTCAAATTTGATCTGATTCCTTTGCTTCAAGTGGAAGAAAATGCATCGCTTTGGGACGCGACAATTGTAGTGACAAGAAGGAAGCAGAAAGCACATTCTATTTTATATTTTCCACAAAATATCTCCCAAAGCTAGCTAATCACAAGTGTCATTCACCTGTGGTATCATCGCTGTGGCCCATTCCAACAACATAAATTAATGGGAAGAGGGAAGAGGTGTGTATCGCGCTGGAAACGGAGCGTCTCTGTAAGTTTGTATCCCTGGTGATGTTTGTGCCTGGAGAGCACTATATAAGTGGTGCTCTTCAGGCACAATCTTCCTCAGCCTACTCAAGCTCAACTGATGAGGGGTGAATTCCCCGAAACACTGTGTATTGAGCAGGGACTGGTGCTTTCTTGCAGTTTTGCCGAGCCGAAGGTTCGATGGACTCCTCGTGTGCTCTGGATGGCAGTCATGAGTCAGTCAAGTGTCAAGTAAAGTCGGCGGAATAGTGCGAGCTCCAGTGTGGGGAGCAAACCCTTTCTTAGGGAAGAGGTTGCCATATTTAAAGTCATATACTTCTTGATTTCAGTGTTTGTCGGAACGGGAATGCATTCTGTGGTATTTACATGTCTTTGTTACCTGTGTAACGTTACGTTCCATCCTCTAATCAAGCCAACCCCACTTTTACCTCCTTGTTTAGATTCAGTGGAAAGTGCTAAGGTTCATTCTCCATGTCCACTTGATGTCATGATGTCATGAAGACGTGCATGAGGTTAGAGCGGGTATTTCAACTCAGGACAGAATTGTTCTACATGGCAGTGCTCATTAACCCTTTGAGAACCACGGACGAGTTAACTCGTCCACAAAATGTACGCTGTATTCCCGAAGACGAGTATACTTGTCCTGACAGTGAATACATTTGTACAGTGCATATACCCCAGGGTTCAAATTATCGTAACTATTGTGTTCTTTCTCCCAAAATCGCAAATGACAGCTCGTTGGGAAGGTGACAAAATTATCTTCACAGTGACCATTTTGTTTGATATAGTGCAATGTGGATTCACGGAACGCCGAAGAGCGAAACAGAAAATACGCTTGAACCTTTTGACAAATTGCGTGCGCAGTGATTTGCATCTATCAGTATCTCGCAAACGGGTACTTCCCCTATGAGTCATCGTAGCATGGTGCATGCAAAGTAGAGCCCAAAGGATTTGGTTGAACTTCACGAATCTGGAGAACTTTGAATGATTGTTCTGCCTTGAGTAAAACTTCAGCACCGAAGAAATTTGTCGAGGTGGGCAAATATCTCACTCAGGCGCCATGTGGCACCTCTCTAATGGCATGAAGGCAATTCTATTGCTCCTGCCGGACAGCTAGTGAATGATTTGGAGAGAGGAGATCTGTAGCATGCTGATGAGACCAATATGAAGAAATTCTGCGATCTGCCAAGGTAGCGTGCTGATGAGACCAAGATGAAGAAATTCTGCCACTGGTGAGTGAACTTATAGAATTTTGCAGCTGTATACTCGGCCTGAGGAGCGTGTCAGCGTGTGCCCTGGCAGGAATATGTGGAATCAGTAATTGTCCTGAAAGGATTAACAAACTTACACGATGCAGTGCTCAGGAGCCACTTACGTTCACACGTGGGTATGGAGTCGAAGCTTCCTCCAGGCATGGAACAATTTGACGAAAAGTTCACAGCGGAGAGAGAATACCCTGTTTTACAGGTCATCTCAAAGCCTAAAGCCTTGCCATCAGCAGTAAGGTTGAGGGGTACCACACTCAGAGTGTTGCTATAGTTAATTGCTGGCAGGGAACATACAGCTGCACACAGAAATTGTACAGAATAGAATTGCTTCCCCGTCAGAGGAACTACACGGAAGAAGTAATAGAACATTATGAGTATAAACACAGAATCTTATTAGGAAATGCATTATGAAGATCTGTGCGGATTTAATCTACTTTAGGGGTCGTCCACAATTATCAAACTTTTTTCACGAAACGAAATAATTTCGTTATGGGGTGGGAGGGGGTTGACCAATTTCGTTTCAGAAAACTTCGATACATGTACATGGCCGTAGGAGCATTGACACACTTGCGACTTTTGTTGTATACGCATGTATATCTCAACATTTTTTTACGTTCTGAGGGGGAGGGAGGGAGGGGTTGGGTCTAAACTAAAATAATTCGTTTGGTGAAAAAAGTTCGATATTTACGGACGGCCCCTTATCTAAAATTATAATGATGGATAGAAGCAGAAAAACCGGAGAAGGGGCATTGCCATCACTCTCCAGTCCAAAACTAAACCCAGGCCAAATTCGGAGAAAGTGGCCAAAAAAAGCTGTCTACACTCCTGCCAGGGCCAAAGCGAGATGTACCCTGAAAATTGGGAAGCAATTTCCACTGGCAATCCTTGTTTTTTCGCACATGAAGTTAAATGAACTCGAATGGAGATTATTATGTTATGGTGAAAAAGGAGAAAGACTAAATGTTAAGAGTTATAACTAACTGTCCACCAATGTAACCAGATCTTATAAAGTCAGCGAGTGCGACAAAATGGCACAAAACTGACAAGGAGTACTGAGACATTCGGCGACCTGACATTTTGTCCTTCTCCTTTTCCACCATAATTTAATTGGCTCACCATCCGAGTGGAATTATTGTTTTTATTATTATTATGAATGCAATAAAGAGTATAATAGATGCAGACATGGCCAGACAACGAGTTAACAGAATTTTAAAAGATTTTTATTATTCAAAATCGATTTTCGTGTTCTGCTATTCAGTGAATTTTATCGGAACGGAGGGTAATGTATACAAAAAAATCCTTTAAAATCCCATTAACTCGTTGTTGTCTGGCCATGTCTGCATCTATTATACTCTTTATTGCACTCATCAAATTGCTTTCTACACGCTGACTCTTTGTTATTATTGTTATTATTTTTCAACCAGTAGTTTGGAGGCTGTGAAAAAACATTTTCGTAATCAGTACCTTCGCATGCAACAACGCAAATCCACACAATTCAGTAGACACTTCCTTCTATCAAGTTAAACACATCAGGGAACACGTGTCACACTTTCACGAGGTGTGACACCAAAAAAAAAAATCACCATGAATTCAACGGACGTTGCCGGTGTCAACCGGAGCAACCAAACAAACAACCCCAAAAGAAGAGAACAACGGCAAACGTCGAAGGTGACAGAGCTGAGTGATCGGATATCGTCCATCAAGCGTCATTTGTCGGGCAGTGCTAGTTGTCGTGTGTTGAATAGTGATGATATCTTTTCGATTTTAACTCGTGGAAGGTCTAAGTTACATCTTGCTGTGTTAGAAGCTCTGTATATTCATAAACTAGATCCAGAACTATGTGTACAGAAGGAGAATGTGTTATCATTGCAGTTGTTTTGTGTCACACCTCGGGAAAGTGTGACAAGTGTTCCCTGATGTGTTCAACGTGTTTGTCTAAACTTGCAGCTTTCGTTTTTGAGTTTTTAACACTTTAATCATTTTATCGCCTATGTTGAAGTGTTTACTTCTTCTTTCTTTTGTATATAGTTATGTGTTTTTCCAAATTTCCAACATTCCCTGTACTATCCTGAAGAGAAGGGAAAGAAAACGTTTGATACAAGATGGTTACTTTCCAGTGGTGAATTTATCTCATCTGTTGTCACCTGATGTCGTTGATTGGTGTAATATTCTTTCAGCTCTCATTAATCGCGCTAGATAGGGTCTAAATTATTACTTGCATTGTGCATATATACATATTGAGTTTTGAATTAGTTTTGATTTGCCAGTAATCCTTTTGATGAGATGGCCACGAAAAAGTTCAAGGAACAAGCTTTTTTTTATGGAAACAAGTTTTGCTAATGGTGTTTGTACTGAGTGCGCAGCTTTCTCTATTTATTGCGTTACTTATTATTATTATTATTATTATTATCGTATCCGTCCCGAATTGGATTTACGACGGCAGAATTGACTGTGACCATGTGTGTGTGAGAGTGGGAAAACAAAATGAAAAAGAAAACGAGAGGTGGAGAGCCAAGGATAAATTTATAGAAAAGAAAATGGACCAAGGAGCTACAAGTTATGCTATAATGTCCACTAACACCACCAGTTGAAAAACAATCAGCTCATGCGCCATGACACTGACCTATGGTACTGACGTTCTACAACTAACTGGCTAACAGCTCTAGCACATCTTGGATGCACACTACAACAGCCTTCCAAATTGGATGTTCTAAGTTATATGATGGGGTCCGCAATCAAATCAGAGCCCCCACCGCACTATACTACTCCCCCACCGCACTATACTACTCCCCCACTGCACTATACTACTTCCCCACCGCACTATACTACTCCCACACCGCACTATACTACTCCCCACCGCACTATACTACTCCCCCACCGCACTATACTACTCAGTACTCCCCCACCGCACTATACTACTCCCCCACCGCACTATACTACTCCCCGCCGCACTATACTACTCCCCCACCGCACTATACTACTCCCCGCCGCACTATACTACTCCCCCACCGCACTATACTACTCCCCACCGCACTATACTACTCCCCCACCGCACTATACTACTCCCCCACCGCACTATACTACTCCCCCACCGCACTATACTACTCCCCCATCGCACCATACTACTCCGCTACCGTACTATACTACTCCCCCACCGCACTATACTACTCCCCGCCGCACTATACTACTCCCCCACCGCACTATACTACTCCCCCACCGCACTATACTACTCCCCACCGCACTATACTGCTCCCTACCGCACTATACTACTCCCCCACCGCACTATACTGCTCCCCACCGCACTATACTACTCCCCCATCGCACCATACTACTCCGCTACCGCACTATACTACTCCCCCACCGCACTATACTACTCCCCACCGCACTATACTACTCCCCACCGCACTATACTACTCCCCCATCGCACCATACTACTCCCCCACCGCACTATACTGCTCCCCACCGCACTATACTACTCCCCCATCGCACCATACTACTCCCCCACCGCACTATACTACTCCCCCATCCCACCATACTACTCCCCACCGCACTATACTACTCCCCCACCGCACTATCCTACTCCCCCACCGCACTATACTCCTAAAATAAGAGGGGAAGGTGAGCGCAACCAAGACAAGTACGAGCTGAAAGTCTTAGCTGTGGAGGACTTTTGCGGATGTTCACGAGTGTCGATGACGATACTGGCAAGGCCATTATTTTGCGGTCAAAATAATCATGCATCAAGGAGGTAAAGCAACATTCCACACAATTTGTGTTGCTCAAAGACGCCAAGAACAATAAAAGTGGAAGCGAGGCGAACAAGAATCATGCAAACCGAAATTGGTAAAATAGCATTGCACCGTCAACTATGACAATTTAGATGGACAATAAGCAGCGGTAACAAGCAGCAGCTTCACACGGTGATCGTTTCGCCGTACAGATAAAGACGGCTCATCAGGTGTGCAAGAATGGACTCGGATTCCCCTCTTAAGTCATCATATAGCTTAGAACATCCAATTTGGAAGGCTGTTGTAGTGTGCATCCAATATGCAATATTAGCACATGAGCTATTTGTTTAGTAGCTGGTGGTGATAGTGCACACATTATTGTATAACTTGTAGTTCCTTGGTTCTTTTTCTTTTCTAGGGAGTTTAAAAATCTCAATCTATAGTCCTCGAGCCTGGCATTTTTCCACCCTGGCAGCCTGCACAAGGGCAAGGCAATGTGTGTATAAGCAAAATGGCGGTAGATTCCATCAAACTGACCATCAATCATATCTGGGATTGACGATGTGGGACTTTCCCTTTAACACGTTCATTCATCTTGGGCACCATGTAGGAAGACCTTAGGGTCTGTTGGGAATGCCCAAGTAAAATAATAAAATAGAATACCAAAAAAACATATCGAAGGATCAAACAACGACCACTTCTTCAGAATTTTTGGAGAAGGCCTCTCCTTGTGCTTGGTCCAGGCCAAACGTCGCACCTCGGAGGAGAATAAAGATTACAATTCCCAGATGTCCTCTATTGCTCGGCATGTAATGTAATAGAACGAGATCAGAGCTCGGGCATAACCCCCAAATCACGTAATAATAATGAGCTTAGCTGAAAATGGATTCAAGTACGTGTATAATTATATGTGTGGTTTACTCATGCAGACCCCATGGCATTTTGGCAATGACGAGCATACTTGCACTATTCTCTGTGTAAGATGTGCGTACTGTACTCATTGGAGAGATCAATGTGCAAAACACTCATAACTCGGGAACAGAAAAGTGCTTGTCATTATCAATGGCTGATTTGAACGTTCTTGGAAAGGGGTTTCCAGAGGTGTTTTGGACGTGGTGGCTCAAGAATTGATCCATAGGGGATAAATTCAATGCGTGATTGAGATCTGAATGTCTTGTCTCTTTGTTTCCACATGGCCATTGTTTTTCGACTTTCAAGGGGATTTCTCATTGATGTGTCAAACGCAGGAATTTAATGGTGATTCAGTACATCGCTTGAGTTGGTAGAAACACACGAGTTCATTGCAATTTGAATCGTTCGTCCACGTTGATTTTGAGCACCAAACCGAAAGAAATTGTTGGGCGTGGTGTTAATTAATGGCCAACTGGAGCACGAATGAGACACTGTTGGCGAAGCTAGGGGCGTCCTTGGGCTGTTGTATGCTATGTAAACAAGTGTTAGATGATGAGCGAGAAAAGAACTTTCCAGTGAAAAGTAAATTGTGAAAAATCTTTGAGATATAAAAATGTTGTGACAATTTGTGTGTTATCTTCATAATTGTTTTTATTTGGAATCACAGTGCCCAGATGTTATATGAGTGTCGTGACCCTGAAATGGTTAGAGCATGTTTTAGACAACGCCAGATGAAGATCAGGAGCTTTTGTTTAAAAAGTTCAGTGACGCGTTGTGTTGTACGCGTGGGGAGTGGAAGCAAACTTTTGAGCTCCGATAGTGATATCTTTTTCTGCAGAAACTGGCTAGAGTGCGTGTAGAATTGTTATAAAGATGTCTAGAATCTGTTCCATTCAGCTGAATGAAGGGTGGTCCTCGAAGGATCATGCCTTTTTCATCAGACTTCTTCTGTTAGGTGGTGTAAGACCTGATGATATCAAGCAGGTGGATCTGAGTGGAAGGTGCGGATTCTGTAGAGTTTCGTTTTCCTGCACTGCCGTTAGGGACGAGGCGTTGTCCAGAGGGTTAGAATTTGAAGGAAAACAACTAGTATTAGTAGTTGGTGATGGAGCAGTTGTGTCCGTGCGTATATTTGGTGTGGCGGATGACACCCCACTGTCCGCCATTACGTCCGCGATGGAGAAATTTGGATCCGTCATTGGTGTTCCGAAGCGGGAAACAAAGGCTGTGGAAGGCTGCACCTTCACAACTGGTACTACATTCGTAAACTTAGTACCCACAGCTATCGTACCCTCCACCATCATGTTGTCTGAGTCCCGTCAGAAACTGCGCGTTTGGCACAGGGGTCAAGTTCCCACGTGCTACAAGTGTGGCTCCAGTACTCATATCGCCAAACTCTGCACCCACTTCCACCAGGCCAGGAGGCCCAGTCCGTACGCTGATGCAGCAGCCAGCGCGCTGAAGGGTACTCAGGGCCAGGCCCAGGGAACACTGGATGACACAGTGGGTGCAAATTCAGAACCAACAGTGAGTACAAGCCAGTCAGCAAGCAGCACAGCTTCAGCACCTGAAACTGGGACACCTCAAGTTTCTTCACCTAGTCAGGAATCAGCCAAACCAGACCAGCTTAACAAGGAGCTGGGAACTGCTCACTGCCCTCCAGATGACAAGGGAGGCTTTATGGTGGCCAAGGGACGGAAAACCTTCAGAGTGCCAAAAAAACTTGTTGACTTTTCAGGAAATGAGCTACTGACCGACTCGGACATGGAACAGGAGGACATGGGTAACAACGAGAGCAACGACCGGCATATGACAGCTGGCGAACTCACCATATCGTATTAGATCATGACCAGTGTAGCTTTCTTAAATGTCTGTAGCCTTAGGAGAAAAGTAGCAGAAATTGAAGACTTTATCTCAACCCGTGGAGGACACATCCTAGGCATTGCGGAAACTTGGCTGTCAGCCGATGTAACAGATGGAGAAGTAAACATTCCTCATTTCAGTGTGTTCCGCAAAGATCGGGAAGGCAGGCAAGGAGGCGGTGTTGCCTTCTACTGTCATACGTCCTTGCAAGTCCGTCGAAGACGTGACCTCGAGTGTGAGCTGGAGATGCTGTGGCTGGAGATTCTAGCGCCAGGTCGACCAGGCAATGAGACGGTCTTACTGGGCTGCTGCTATCGACCACCTAGTGAATCTGCGGGCTACTGGGATGGGCTGGAGTCAAACCTAGAGACTGCCTGCAGTGGACCGCAGACCACAACTGTGCTAGTAGGAGACTTCAACGTAAACTTTAATGATGCCCATGCTGTGACTCCTTTGCATCATGTACTCAACCAGTTTAACCTTCGCAACCACGTCACATCTCCTACCCGAGTAACCAGCAGTACTGCCACACTACTGGATCTATTCTTGTCTACCACCCCGATCCAGGGTGTTTGCGAGACCATACATTTGGATATCAGTGACCACTCTGCAATACTTGCCAGGCTGCCAATTTCAGCAAGTCACCACTTGAAGGGACAGCATCTGCGCAAGACTCGCTGTTTGCACAAAGTGGATTGGAATATGTTTACATGTGACCTGGAGAAGACGCCAACTACCTGTGACTCTGTCTGTGTGGATGTGCTTGCGTCGTCACTCACTGCGGGAATCCAGACCACTCTAGACAAACATGCTCCACTTCGGGAACGGCGTCGCAAATCTCGACGTCCTTGCCCCTGGATTACAGATGAGTTAGTGGCAAGTGTTCGTGAACGGAACCGGGCGCACCGTCTCTGGCTCCGAGACAAAACCAATCAGAACCTTCAAGAAGCACACCGATCAGCTCGCTCCAAAGCACGGAAGTTGGACAGGAGTCTGCGCAACTTGTACTTCACTAAGAGATGTGATACATCAGATCAACGGCAACTTTGGGCTGTCATGAACGATGTCACAGGCCGACAGAAAACACGGAAAGAACCTGAAGCGCCGCTTGAGTCACTCAGTAAATTGTTTGGAGACATTGTGCATGACCCTATGCGGCCACCTGAACTGCATATACCACATGGTCCAGCCTCTGCATCTAGCTTCTCAACATTTCAGCCGGTAAGCGTGTCTGATGTTGCACAATGCTTGCAAACTGTGAGTCCTCACAAAGCATCTGGGAGTGACAACATTCCTGGAATTGTACTGCAGCAGTGTTCAGATGTCCTGGCACCTCTATTTACCACCCTAGTCAATGCATCCTTGACATCAGGTACTGTGCCAGTGTGTTTTAAAACATCATACATTAGTCCACTGTTCAAGAGTGGCGATGCAACATCCCCTACTAACTATAGACCAGTGTCATTGCTCCCTATTCTGTCCCGGATTTTGGAGTTCTTTGTAAAGAAGCAACTCACAGCATACCTCACGCAACATAGCATATTACCTAGCAGTCAGTTTGCCTACAGGAAAATGCACTCTACCGAAGATGCATTAGTTCTAGCCGCCAACCGTTGGCTGTTGGCCAAACAAGAGCGAAAATACACAGGTATTGTGATGGTTGACATGTCAAAAGCGTTTGACCGTGTCCAACATCAACGTCTGATTGATAAACTATTCACCCTGGGAGTCAATGGCAGAGTGTTGTTATGGTTGGCTAGCTATCTGTCTGGTCGTACTCAGCGTGTCAAGGTGTGTGAGGCTCTGTCTGATGCAGTCCCATGCTCAAGAGGTGTGCCCCAAGGCAGTGTTCTTGGGCCGCTTCTCTTTGTCCTTTACACGAGTGACATTTCCGACGTCATACCTTGCATTGTTGTTCATCAGGAGTTCGCGGACGACATGATCCTAGATTATTCTGATTCAGATCTGGACACTGTTTGCAAGACGTTGACTACGGCTGTGACACGTCTGTCTGACTGGCTCTCCGAAATTGGGCTTCTGCTGAATACCGGCAAAACCCAAGTCATGGTAATTCAACCTCGGGGACTCACTGGCGACATACCAGTCGTGAAATGTAAGGATCAAGCCCTAACTGTTACCTCCACTGCCAAATACCTTGGCGTAACCATTGATGACCAGCTATCCTGGCAGCCACATGTCTCCAGTGTTGTGCAGAAGGCGTCAGTCGCCATCAGCCAGCTATGGCGCCATGGGCGATCTCTGCCCATAAGAGCCCGCAGACTTTGGTACATTGGCATTGTGCAAGCAAGACTAACGTACGCATCCAATGCATTCTTCCCGTCGCTGACACAGCAGCTGCAGAGTCGTTTAATCAAATACAGCAAATCCGGAATTCGTGCAATTTTCCGACTCTCCAGCCGTGCATCCACAGCCCCCTCCTAGTGCGCTTATCTATTCGATCCCTAACTCAAATTTTTAACTACAAGGTTTTGTTTTTTGTTTTCCGTTGCCTACATGATCTTGCAAGTCCTCTTTTCTGCACCTACTTTCAGTTGATGGCTAACACAGGCCAAGCATCCCGGGATGATCGCCGAATTACTCGAGGACAGGAGCAGCGGCTACTGCAAGTGCCTTTCCTTCCTGGACCTTCCGGTCGTCAGTCATTGACATTTGTGGGAAGCACTCTTTGGAATGCCCTTCCCAGCGATATTCGCCTCCACAGTGCGGCGGTTGCCTTTAAACTGGCTCTGAACAGAATTAATTGTAATTTGTAACCACCTTGCTCGGCATCCCTAAACATTATTGCATGTTTTCTCGGTGTTTTCTTCACTGCATGCTTACACATACACACACCCATTTGAATTATATACAAACTTTGTGCTTTGGAATTATCATGTTATGATTCTTTTTAATATTTCCTTCTCTCATAATATTATATTCGTTCTTAGCAGCAACCGGAGGGTTTTCCTCTGGTGAGAAGGCAGAATTGCCTGTGCTCTAAACGAATTAAAATAAAAGAAACAAACAAACAAATGTGTGTACCGGATCAATGCAAATAGCACGCTAATCCTTTGCCTGAGGCAAAGGAATAGCGTGATGATCTGTTTGTTTGTGATTGCATTGTGTGTGATAGAATTCTAAAATTCTCTCTTTGGCAACAAAATGGGTCATTGCATTGATCCGGTACCCCTGGCTCACTTAGTGTCACCGATAGAGTTCACTTACGTTCACATGTAGGAATGAAGTCAAAGCTTCCTCCAGCAGCTGAACAGGCCGGGAGCTCCTCAAAATTGTAATAGCCAGCTTTACAGGTCAACACAAATTTTGCAGTCTTTCCATCAGATGTAGGGTTTAAAGCCACAACACTCTTGCTATTTTGAACGGTTGGTAGGACACATGCAGCTGAAGGAAAACAGATTGATAACAGTGTAACAACAAACATGAGCCTGGATCAGCAAAATCCATCACATTTGCGAAATTACTAAGTGTTAGATACAGGGGTATGAGCTTTGGTATGTGACTAATCCTATTAGGCCATGCCATCATTCAGCTTGCTAACCAGCTACCAGCTAAATACTCGTGCATATCCGTGATGAAAATGCGCACCTTATCTAGTCCTCGAGCTTCTCGGCGCACTCTTCTCGGCCCACTCCGCTTGTTGATTATAGGTCACGGGTGAGGACTATATGCTTTGCCAGGAGGATACAGCTTCTTGTGACTCTACTGAGGTACCATCTGATGGTTTGGCAGGTGTAGTGCTGTCTCCTTGAAGTTTGTCGGAGACTTGTTTCCGGTCTCTCTCAAAGGTTCTATTCTGTCGAAACTGCCGGGATTGTTCATCGGAAAGCATGAATTTGCTGTTTCACCGTTTTCTAGTCCCTTTTCAGGATCACATATTTAGTGACTAGCTTGCCCTTTACCCTCTCATTTTGTCAATCATTGCAGACTTGCCATTCACCAAGTCAACCGTAATCTTTGCTAAGGCAGGCCAGCTTGTAAATTGTAACTTTGGTCCCGTGCGGTCAATGCAGTCAATGCGGTCAAGTCAGTCAGAATTTAGCAAAGCTGATATTCTAGAAATGAGATCGCGTCATTACTGAGTTGGCTTCATTTTTTTCTTTTTTCTTTTTCTATAATTCTATAAAGATACTTTATAGTAAAGACAAAAAGGACCAAGAAACTACAAGTTACGCTATAATGTCCGCTAAACTAACACCACCAGCTACTTAACAATCAGCTCATGCGATAACACGGCACAACACTGGCCGACGGTACTGACGTTCTGCAACTAACTGGCTAACAGCTCTAGCACATCTTGGATGCGCACTCCAACAGCCTTCCAACTTGGACGGTTCTAAGTTATAGGAATAACACTTTTCTTTACTATAAATCTATCCTTGACTAATGAGGTGAGGTAATGTAAGGCAATGTTGGCATGGTGGTGGTTTGATCTTAGTTCCCTTGTGTACGCTGCACCTACCCTTCTGTACCTACCCTCCTGTACCTACTCTCCTGTACGTACTTTCCTGTACCTACTCTCCTGTACCTACTCTCCTGTACCTACCTACCCTCCTTTTGTACCTACCCTTCTTTTTTATCCAAAATATTCAGTTGTATTTTGGGCTTATTTTGAGAAAATGAAGTTTCAAGACTTGAATTTGAACATGAGACTTGTTCAGCGGCTTGTTGAATGCTGAAGAGTCTGCCTCAAACTCTGGTCGGGAAGTCGACATTAGGTGCAGGCGCAGTGAAGTAGAAGGCCACACACTCATGCTTAGTCTATCCACAAAGCTCTGCCTCAAATTCGAACTGATTCCTTTGCTTCAAGTGGAAAAATGCTCCGCTCCGGGAAGCGACATTAGTAATGACAAGGAGGATGTAGAAGACACACTCGAGTATATGTATTCCTCAAATTGTCTACCAAAGCTGGCTAATCAATAGTGTCATTCACCTGTGGTATCATCGCTGTGGCCCATTCCAACAAAAGAAATTAATGGGAAGAGGTTGCCATTTTCAAATTCAGACACTTCTTGATTTCAGTGTTTGTGGGGACGGGAATGCATTCTGTGGCATTTACATGTCTTTGTTACCTGTGTAATGTTTCGCTCCATCCTCTAATCAAGCCAATCCCACCTTTACCTGCTTGTTTAGATTCAGAGGAAAGTGCTAAGGTTCATTCTCCATGTGCACTTGCAAAGATGTCCTGAAGACGTGCGCGAGGTTAGAACGGGTATTTCCACTCATGACAGAATTGTTCTACATGGCAGTGCTCATTACAAACATACACGATGCAATGCTCAGGAGCCACTTACGTTCACACGTGGGTATGGAGTCGAAGCTTCCTCCAGGCAAGGAACAATTTGACGAAAAGTCCACAGCGGAGAGAGAATACCCTGTTTTACAGCTCATCTCAAAACCTTTAGCCTTGCCATCAGCAGTAAGGTTGAGGGGTAGCACACTCTGAATGTTACTATCGTTAATTGCTGGCAGGGAACATACAGCTGCACACAGAAATTGTACAGAATAGAATGGCTTCCCCCATCAGAGGAACTACACGGAAGAAGTAGTTGGACATGATGAGCATAAACACAGAATCATGCTATATATTAGGAAATGCATCACAAAGATTTAATCTTCTTTATCTAAAATTATAATAATGAACAGAAGCAGAAACCGCGGAGAAGGAGCATTGCCATCACTCTAATTAGTTTGCTTGATTTTATTTAATAATATCAATCCAAAACAAAACCCTGGCTCTTTTCTTCACAATTATGTTTTTTGGAATCACAGTGCCCAGATGTTACATGAGCGTCAAGACCCTGGATAGGTTAGAGCGTGTGGGTAGAAAGGCAAAGGAATAGCGGGATGATCTGTTTTTTTTGTCATTGCATTGTGTGTGGTAGAGTTCTAAAATTCACTCTTTGGCAACAAAATGGGTCATTGCATTGATCCGGTACCCCTGGCTCACTTAGTGTCACCGATAGAGTTCACTTACGTTCACATGTAGGAATGAAGTCAAAGCTTCCTCCAGCAGCTGAACAGGCCGGGAGCTCCTCAAAATTGTAATAGCCAGCTTTACAGGTCAACACAAATTTTGCAGTCTTTCCATCAGATGTAGGGTTTAAAGCCACAACACTCTTGCTATTATGAACGGTTGGTAGGACACATGCAGCTGGAGGAAAACAGATTGATAACAGTGTATCAACAAACAGTAAAAACATCACATGTTCAAAAAAGTATGAAAAAATAGTTTTGCTCCAAATCGATCCAAATCTACTGATATCAAGTCTCAAGAAATTTTAGATCAATCGCACAACTGTAAATGGGTAAAACATGCGATACACTACATCTATGCACAAAGGTTAGAAGTTGCATTTCTGTGTAAGATACAGCTATGAGCGTTGGTATGTGTCTAATCCGATTAGGCCATGCTATCACTCAAGCTTGCTAACCAGCTGCCAGCTAAAAACTCTTGCAAGTCCGTGATGAAAATGCACACCTCATCTTGTCCTTGGCGCTCGCTTTCCACAGTGGTCACCAACTCCGCTTGTTGATTATAGGTCACGGGTTAGGACTATATGCTTTGCCAGGAGGATACAGCTTCTTGTGGGTCAAGTGAGGTACCATCTGATGGTTTGGCAGGTGTAGTGCTGTTTCCTTGAAGTTCGTGGAAGACTTGTTCAGTCCCCTTTTCAGGATCTCGTCCTTTAGTGGCTGGCTTGCCCTTTACCCTCTTATTTGTCAACGGTTGCCGTCTCGCCATTCGCCAAGTCAACTGTAATCTTTGCCGAGCCAGACCAGCTTAGCAAACTGCCTCTTTTGCCATCCGTGAATGAAGTTTCAAGACTTGAATTTGAACAAGAGACTTGTTCAGCGGCTTGTTGAATGCTGAAGAGTCTGCCTCAAACTCTAGTGGGGACGTCGACATTAACTCCAGGCGCAGTGAGGTAGGAGGCCACACACTCATGCTTAGTTTATCCACACTGCTTTGCCTCATATTCAAGCTGATTCCTGTTTGCATAAAGTGGAAAAATGCACCGCTCCGGGAAGCGACAATAGTAATGCCGAGGAGGAAGTAGAAGGCACACTCGATTCTATTTATTCCTCAAATTGTCTACCAAAGCTAGCTAATCACAAGTGTCGTTCAACTGTGTTATCCTCGCTGTGACCCATTCCAACAACATAAATTAATGGGAAGAAGTTGCCATATTCAAATTCAGACACTTCTTGTTTTCAGTGTTTGTGGGGACGGGAATGCATTCTGTGGTATTTACATGTCTTTGTTACCTGTGTAACATTACGTTCCATCCTCTAATCAAGCCAACCCAACATTTACCTGCTTGTTTAGATTCAGAGGAAAGTGCTAAGGTTCATTCTCCATGTCCACTTGATGTCATGATGTCATGAAGACGTGCACGAGGTTAGAGCGGGTAGTTCAACTCAGGACAGAATTGTTCTACATGGCAGTGCTCATTAACCCTTTGAGAACCACGGACGAGTTAACTCGTCCACAAAATGTATGCTGTATTCCCGAAGACGAGTATACTTGTCCTGACAGTGAATACATTTGTACAGTGCATATACCCCAGGGTTCAAATTATCGTAACTATTGTGTTCTTTCTCCCAAAATCGCAAATGACAGCTCGTTGGGAAGGTGACAAAATTATCTTCACAGTGACCATTTTGTTTGATATAGTGCAATGTGGATTCACGGAACGCCGAAGAGCGAAACAGAAAATACGCTTGAACCTTTTGACAAATTGCATGCGCAGTGATTTGCATCTATCAGTATCTCGCAAACGGGTACTTCCCCTATGAGTCATCGTAGCATGGTGCATGCAAAGTAGAGCCCAAAGGATTTGGTTGAACTTCACGAATCTGGAGAACTTTGAATGATTGTTCTGCCTTGAGTAAAACTTCAGCACCGAAGAAATTTGTCGAGGTGGGCAAATATCTCACTCAGGCGCCATGTGGCACCTCTCTAATGGCATGAAGGCAATTCTATTGCTCCTGCCGGACAGCTAGTGAATGATTTGGAGAGAGGAGATCTGTAGCATGCTGATGAGACCAATATGAAGAAATTCTGCGATCTGCCAAGGTAGCGTGCTGATGAGACCAAGATGAAGAAATTCTGCCACTGGTGAGTGAACTTATAGAATTTTGCAGCTGTATACTCGGCCTGAGGAGCGTGTCAGCGTGTGCCCTGGCAGGAATATGTGGAATCAGTAATTGTCCTGAAAGGATTAACAAACTTACACGATGCAGTGCTCAGGAGCCACTTACGTTCACACGTGGGTATGGAGTCGAAGCTTCCTCCAGGCATGGAACAATTTGACGAAAAGTTCACAGCGGAGAGAGAATACCCTGTTTTACAGGTCATCTCAAAGCCTAAAGCCTTGCCATCAGCAGTAAGGTTGAGGGGTACCACACTCAGAGTGTTGCTATAGTTAATTGCTGGCAGGGAACATACAGCTGCACACAGAAATTGTACAGAATAGAATTGCTTCCCCGTCAGAGGAACTACACGGAAGAAGTAATAGAACATTATGAGTATAAACACAGAATCTTATTAGGAAATGCATTATGAAGATCTGTGCGGATTTAATCTACTTTATCTAAAATTATAATGATGGATAGAAGCAGAAAAACCGGAGAAGGGGCATTGCCATCACTCTCCAGTCCAAAACTAAACCCAGGCCAAATTCGGAGAAAGTGGCAAAAGCTGTCTACACTCCTGCCAGGGCCAAAGCGAGATGTACCCTGAAAATTGGGAAGCAATTTCCACTGGCAATCCTTGTTTTTTCGCACATGAAGTTAAATGAACTCGAATGGAGATTATTATTTTATGGTGAAAAAGGAGAAAGACTAAATGTTAAGAGTTATGACTAACTGTCCACCAATGTAACCAGATCTTATATGTTGGACTCAGTAGAGCGTCCAGCCCCTATATGATGTCCAACCCCTATATAGAGTCCATTGGTCCAAAATCCACTGTACAGAGTCCAAACTTGGAATCAACTGTGAGCTCAAAGTTGAGATGGACATCACTCCATGTATAGAGTCCAGCCAATTGGCTTCACCCCTATATAGAGTCCATTGGTCCAAAATCAACTGTACGGAGTCCAAACTTTGAAATCAACTATAAAGATTAAAGAGTCTTATGTGGACAACACTCCCTGTATAAAGTCCAGCCAATTAGGCATCCCCTATCGAGTTCGAAATTAGACATAGGATCTGCTGTAAGCAGTGAATATTAACCAGAAAACGGCCTCTCCCTTTAATCCTTTACATCATTCACTTCTCAAGGTAAAAAATATGTATTGAGGCGCCACTGCAGCCACTTCATTACATGAAAAACCCTACAAACACCAGCGAGTGCGACAAAATGGCACAAAACTGACAAGGAGTACTGAGACATTCGGCGACCTGACATTTTGTCCTTCTCCTTTTCCACCATAATTTAATTGGCTCACCATCCGAGTGGAATTTTTGTTTTTATTATTATTATGAATGCAATAAAGAGTATAATAAATGCAGACATGGCCAGACAACGAGTTAACAGAATTTTAAAAGATTTCTATTATTCAAAATCGATTTTCGTGTTCTGCTATTCAGTGAATTTTATCGGAACGGAGGGTAATGTATACCAAAAAAATCCTTTAAAATCCCATTAACTCGTTGTTGTCTGGCCATGTCTGCATCTATTATACTCTTTATTGCACTCATCAAATTGCTTTCTACACGCTGACTCTTTATTATTATTGTTATTACTTTTCAAACAGTAGTTTGGAGGCTGTGAAAAAACATTTTCGTAATCAGTACCTTCGCATGCAACAACGCAAATCCACACAATTCAGTAGACACTTCCTTCTATCACGTTAAACACATCAGGGAACACGTGTCACACTTTCACGAGGTGTGACACCAAAAAAAAAAAAAATCACCATGAATTCAACGGACGTTGCCGGTGTCAACCGGAGCAACCAAACAAACAACCCCAAAAGAAGAGAACAACGGCAAACGTCGAAGGTGACAGAGCTGAGTGATCGGATATCGTCCATCAAGCGTCATTTGTCGGGCAGCGCTATTTGTCGTGTGTTGAATAGTGATGATATCTTTTCGATTTTAACTCGTGGAAGGTCTAAGTTACATCTTGCTGTGTTAGAAGCTCTGTATATTCATAAACTAGATCCAGAACTATGTTTACAGAAGGAGAATGTGTTATCGTTGCAGTTGTTTTGTGTCACACCTCGGGAAAGTGTGACAAGTGTTCCCTGATGTGTTCAACGTGTTTGTCTAAACTTGCAGCTTTCGTTTTTGAGTTTTTAACACTTTAATCATTTTATCGCCTATGTTGAAGTGTTTACTTCTTCTTTCTTTTGTATATAGTTATGTGTTTTTCCAAATTTCCAACATTCCCTGTACTATCCTGAAGAGAAAGGAAAGAAAACGTTTGATACAAGATGGTTACTTTCCAGTGGTGAATTTATCTCATCTGTTGTCACCTGATGTCGTTGATTGGTGTAATATTCTTTCAGCTCTCATTAATCGCGCTAGATAGGGTCTAAATTATTACTTGCATTGTGCATATATATATCAGGTTCGGCCTCATTTCCTCTGTGCTGCGCTGATGAGTTCAAAAAGAACGAAACAGCATGCTGTCCGCAGATTGAGTTTTGAATTAGTTTTGATTTGCCAGTAATCCTTCTGATGAGATGGCCACGAAAAAGTTCAAGGAACAAGCTTTTTTTTACATGGAAACAAGTTTTGCTAATGGTGTTTGTACTGAGTGCGCAGCTTTCTCTATTTATTGCGTTACTTATTATTATTATTATCGTATCCGTCCCGAATTGGATTTACGACGGCAGAATTGACTGTGACCATGTGTGTGTGAGAGTGGGAAAACAAAATGAAAAAGAAAACGAGAGGTGGAGAGCCAAGGATAAATTTATAGGAAAGAAAATGGACCAAGGAGCTACAAGTTATGCTATAATGTCCACTAACACCACCAGTTGAAAAACAATCAGCTCATGCGCCATGACACTGACCGATGGTACTGACGTTCTACAACTAACTGGCTAACAGCTCTAGCACATCTTGGATGCACATTACAACAGCTTTCCAAATTGGATGTTCTAAGTTATATGATGGGGTCTGCAATCAAATCAGAGCCCCCACCGCACTATACTACTCCTCACAGCACTATACTACTCCCCACCGCACTATACTACTCCCCCACCGCACTATCCTACTCCCCCACCGCACTATACTCCTAAAATAAGAGGGGAAGGTGAGCGCAACCAAGACAAGTACGAGCTGAAAGTCTTAGCTGTGGAGGACTTTTGCGGATGTTCACGAGTGTCGATGACGATACTGGCAAGGCCATTATTTTGCGGTCAAAATAATCATGCATCAAGGAGGTAAAGCAACATTCCACACAATTTGTGTTGCTCAAAGACGCCAAGATCAATAAAAGTGGAAGCGAGGCGAACAAGAATTATGCAAACCGAACTTGGTAAAATAGCATTGCACCTTCAACTATGACAATTTAGATGGACAATAAGCAGCGGTAACAAGCAGCAGCTTCACACGGTGATCGTTTCGCCGTACAGATAAAGACGGCTCATCAGGTGTGCAAGAATGGACTCGGATTCCCCTCTTAAGTCATCATATAGCTTAGAACATCCAATTTGGAAGGCTGTTGTAGTGTGCATCCAATATGCAATATTAGCACATGAGCTATTTGTTTAGTAGCTGGTGGTGATAGTGCACACAATATTGTATAACTTGTAGTTCCTTGGTTCTTTTTCTTTTCTAGGGAGTTTAAAAATCTCAATCTATAGTCCTCGAGCCTGGCATTTTTCCACCCTGGCAGCCTGCACCCGGGCAAGGCAATGTGTGTCTAAGCAAAATGGCGGTAGATTCCATCAAACTGACCATCAATCATATCTGGGATTGACGATGTGGGACTTTCCCTTTAACACGTTCATTCATCTTGGGCACCATGTAGGAAGACCTTTGGGTCTGTTGGGAATGCCCAAGTAAATTAATAAAATAGAATACCAAAAAAACATATCAAAGGATCAAACAACGACCACTTCTTCAGAATTTTTGGAGAAGGCCTCTCCTTGTGCTTGGTCCAGGCCAAACGTCGCACCTCGGAGGAGAATAAAGATTACAATTCCCAGATGTCCTCTATTGCTGGGCATGTAATGTAATAGAACGAGATCAGAGCTCGGGCATAACCCCAAATCAAGTAATAATAATGAGCTTAGCTGAAAATGGATTCAAGTACGTGTATAATTATATGTGTGGTTTACTCATGCAGACCCCATGGCATTTTGGCAATGACGAGCATACTTGCACTATTCTCTGTGTAAGATGTGCGTACTGTACGCACTGGAGAGATCAATGTGCAAAACACTCATAACTCGGGAACAGGAAAGTGCATTGTCATTATCAATGGCTGATTTGAACGTTCTTGGAAAGGGGTTTCCAGAGGTGTTTTGGACGTGGTGGCTCAATAATTGATCCATAGGGGATAAATTCAATGCGTGATTGAGATCTGAATGTCTTGTCTCTTTGTTTCCACATGGCGATTGTTTTTCGACTTTCAAGGGGATTTCTCATTGATGTGTCAAACGCAAGAATTTAATGGTGATTCAGTACATCACTTGAGTTGGTAGAAACGCACGAGTTCATTGCAATTTGAATCGTTCGTCCACGTTGATTTTGAGCTCCAAACCGAAAGAAATTGTTGGGCATGGTGTTAATTAATGGCCAACTGGAGCACGAATGAGACACTGTTGGCGAAGCAAGGGGCATCCTTGGGCTGTTGTATGCTATGTAAACAAGTGTTAGATGATGAGCGAGAAAAGAACTTTCCAGTGAAAAGTAAATTGTGAAAAATCTTTGAGATATAAAAATGTTGTGACAATTTGTGTGTTATCTTCATAATTGTTTTTATTTGGAATCACAGTGCCCAGATGTTAATATGAGTGTCGTGACCCTGAAATGGTTAGGGCATGTGTGTACCGGATCAATGCAATGACCCATTTTGTTGCCAAAGAGTGAATTTTTGAATTCTATCACACACAATGCAATCACAAACAAATAGCACGCTATTCCTTTGCCTGAGGCAAAGGAATAGCGTGATGATCTGTTTGTTTGTGATTGCATTGTGTGTGATAGAATTCAAAAATTCACTCTTTGGCAACAAAATGGGTCATTGCATTGATCCGGTACCCCTGGCTCACTTAGTGTCACCGATAGAGTTCACTTACGTTCACATGTAGGAATGAAGTCAAAGCTTCCTCCAGCAGCTGAACAGGCCGGGAGCTCCTCAAAATTGTAATACCCAGCTTTACAGGTCAACACAAATTTTGCAGTCTTTCCATCAGATGTAGGGTTTAAAGCCACAACACTCTTGCTATTTTGAACGGTTGGTAGGACACATGCAGCTGAAGGAAAACAGATTGATAACAGTGTAACAACAAACATGAGCCTGGATCAGCAAAATCCATCACATTTGCGAAATTACCAAAAAGATTTTTTTTCCTCCAAATCGATCCACAGCTAGTGATGTCCAGTCTCAAGAAATTCTAGATCAATCATACCACTTAAAATGGGTAAAAAATGTGGTACACTACATCTATGTACAAATGCTGGAGGTGGCATTTCTGTGTTAGATACAGGGTATGAGCTTTGGTATGTGACTAATCCTATTAGGCCATGCCATCATTCAGCTTGCTAACCAGCTACCAGCTAAATACTCGTGCATATCCGTGATGAAAATGCGCACCTTATCTAGTCCTCGAGCTTCCCGGCGCACTCTTCTCGGCCCACTCCGCTTGTTGATTATAGGTCACGGGTGAGGACTATATGCTTTGCCAGGAGGATACAGCTTCTTGTCAGTCTACTGAGGTACCATCTGATGGTTTGGCAGGTGTAGTGCTGTCTCCTTGAAGTTCGTCGGAGACTTGTTTCCGGTCTCTCTCAAAGGTTCTATTCTGTCGAAACTGCCGGGATTGTTCATCGGAAAGCATGAATTTGCTGTTTCACCGTTTTCTAGTCCCTTTTCAGGATCACATATTTAGTGACTAGCTTGCCCTTTACCCTCTCATTTTGTCAATCATTGCAGACTGGCCATTCACCAAGTCAACCGTAATCTTTGCTAAGGCAGGCCAGCTTGTAAATTGTAACTTTGGTCCCGTGCGGTCAATGCAGTCAATGCGGTCAAGTCTGTGTTATAATACTACCACCCCCCATCATTCTATTTCCTATTTTTATTTTTTCTCCTCAGTTTCTTCTTCATAAGCTGCTGACGGAGACTCCCTCGATTAAGGCTAAGGCCTGTGGAGAATCCATAAATACAAATACAAAACAGGGTCATGGGCCGTTAAACGCCCGATTGGTTGAGAGACTCACCTCCTCTCCCCTGACTCACTTGGGAGGTCGGCATACGCCACTAAGCTGAAAAGGCATAGTGGTGGCCTGCGGAGGCGAGGCTACAGAGTGTGTGTTTCTGAACATTCAAGTGATGCAAACGTGGATCCCGCAAACATTACATTATTATTAATGTCGCTTATATAGACTTGCTGCTAGAGAAGCTTTGTATTCGGGCATTCTGTTAGATGTTACAATTAGTGAAGGGATCCCGCCACCCACTCACAAGCGCACACACCCCAACCGCACCCCGCGGGCTCCAGAAATTTCACTTACGGTGGCAGACAGGTTGAAGAAAAGACCAGGTTTTGTTGTATAAGCAGTCTCGAGTCATCGACCCTTCCAAGCCGTAACCAACATTGCACGTGTACGTGACTCTACCATGGAGTTTTTGGCTAAGTGTGCGAGAACCATTGCTTGGAGTTCCCGGGTCGCCACAGTATCGTTCCACAACTGTAGTTACAATAACAAGCGTTCAGAACAACAAGACATTGTCATGAGTGGAGTAGAAGTATATGGAAATTGTCTGTGTGGCCCATACTAAATAGAGCTTTGCCCAAATGAGAGCAAAGCAGATAATGTCCTGTAAGATCCTGACAAAATATCATATTTTGTCAGGATCCTTCACCCACCAATAGTACCCAGTTTCTATCAAACAGCATTACATGTAAGCATCCACAGTGCTGCCAACCTGCGATAGTTCTCGACATACTTGACTGGGCGCAGGCAGCGAGTACGAGTTGGGAGCACTATGTCAGCCATCCTTCCCATCCCGGCAGCAGTTCCTCAGGGCTCGGTCCTGGGACCACTGTTGTTTCTGGTATACACCATCGATGTATCGTCTCTTGGTTTTTTTTTAGTTCTAGTGCTCATTTGTAAATATACTTGAGTTTTGAAGTGAAGCCCCCATTCTACTAAATCGGAACAGGTATGAACTAAGTCCACAATTTGCTCATGCACCCTGAACTGACGTGTACTTCCTAGGACGAAGGTAGTTCAGTCTATGTGCAGGATACAAGAAGAACTGGTAGCGGCATGAACAGCGAGTTTGTTTTTCATCGCTTTTGCCTGAGCCATCTTTACTCTGAGTTGCTGTCGTCGTCTGTGGCACTCGAGTCGTCGCCTTTCTCTCTCAAGTCAATTTTCAGCTCTTTCAGGCTTTCCTCTGCTTGGTTGACAACATTCCACTGAACTTAATTATTTTTCTCTTATTGGCCACAGGCCATCGTGAGAATAAAAGATTTAAACATAAAAGTGATGTCAACACGCTGGCCTACAAGTTGCGTAGTCTGCTGTGGCAAATATAGTCGTTCCTACCCGGGAATCGTTCAATGTTTCATGAGTTTCTAGTTTCCACCGCTCTCCAGTATCCGTAGGAGTGAGAAAGAAATGGATTGCCGAAGCGGTTCCATTTTCTCAGCTGGATACACCTTGCACCAATAAAAGGAGGTACTGTTGCACCAATGAACGGAGGTGTTGTTGCTCAAGTTGGTTGCACTTTACATGTACATGGTGTTCAAGGGCCGTTACCCGTGAGTCATATTTCCTGAGAAATCTTCGCTGGTTGGGTCGTTGCTATCAAACCCACCCGCTTCAGCCTGATTCCCATACATCATCCTCCTTTGCTTTCCCCATGTATGAGGTATGATTGCGTCGTTCCGGCTCTCGTGTGTGTTGCCCTGCAAAACAAACAGCCGACCCCACTCTGCCGTCTTTTGTGTGTGTTTTTTCCTGCAGTCTTCTAGGATGTCCAAGCCTCTGCCACACAGTCCCAGACTACCATCCAGCCGTTCGCTTCCTGTGGCTCAACGCTATGCTTTCCAATGCCTGAACACGGCCAAACAGTTGACTTCCTTTGTGTGTACCAGTTGAGCTATGTGTTATTTTCATGGGCACTTTTCTCTATCATTCTGTTAGGTAGAGAAGAAGTAGCGACGACCGGCCATTATGGAATCCAATACACCGCACCACCGCGTTGC
This sequence comes from Sycon ciliatum, assembly GCF_964019385.1. Classification (NCBI taxonomy): domain Eukaryota; kingdom Metazoa; phylum Porifera; class Calcarea; order Leucosolenida; family Sycettidae; genus Sycon; species Sycon ciliatum. The sequence continues at coordinate 11,545,915 of NC_088652.1, forward strand.
GCTCTTGGCCGATCCAAACTCTGCACTCACATCACCATCACCACAGCGAGGACACTTCGGAATTGTCCGCGCTGTGGTGATGGTGATGTGAGTGCAGAGTTTGGATCGGCCAAGAGCGCAATGTGGTGGTGTGGTGTGTTGGATTATGTTAGGTACCCAAACCTTGTCTTCCCAGTTCTAAATGTAGCACCTGTCCTTCGCGGGCCTGCTGGTCATTCGAGTATAATGGATTGCTAAAAATAGTGCCCATCCAACAAAGTCTGCCAATGTTCACACATATTCTTTCATGAAATGCTTTCACTACATAATACTTTGAACAATCTTCATACATATGATTTGTTATCACAATTAAAATAATTCACACAAATTAAGTGTCAGCATACACACATAACAAACATTTTCTATAATAACTACACCACTTGCATGTCTTTATTTCCATACATTTCCTCACATAATTTCCTTCATCTTTCTGTGAGAACCGGACCTATGGGCCGGTGAAAAGGCAATCATGCCTGTGCAATTGGTGAAGTAAAATAAAAGTCAACAACAACAACCTGTTCCAACTTGTTCCTTTGTGTCTAGGATGATGACTCCTTATCTTGCTCAATATTGGCGCCAGACTTTTCGCTCAACACACGACCCTGTCCCAGTCCTCATTGTCTCAGTCATCCTAAACCGCTGCTCGTCTTTTGTGTCACTAATCCTTGTCTTGTCTAGGTCAATCTCGTCTTGTCTTTGTCAACAGTCATGCAGTTCAGGTATGTCATCTTTTTCTTTACTGCCCTTTTCATCCTTCCTTCCTCTTCAATTTTGTTCTCTTTACTTATTTATTACAGCCGAATCCCCCGCGAACTGTGAAGTTTTCTGACCGCTTATTATCTTGTTACAGTCGTGAATAGCGGCTTCATCACTCGTTTCCATGTGTTTTTTCCTTCTATTTTACATTAAAGGGGAAGTATACCCTAAAATCAAATTTTCACCAGTTGTAGTCTTCGGGGTGCTGAGTCGAATGGTCTTGGTCCGAGGAAGCTGAGACGCTCCCTTCCTACTTGAATCCCAATCGAACTCACGCACTTCCACCGAAACTGGGTGACTGCGCCCTACTAGATGGGGATTTGTATGCAAAATCTCACTAAAAGCGCCATTTCGTTCTTATAAAAGCACGGATGACCGCGATTGGCCCATATGTTGTAGTCTTTTGGACGCTGAGTCGACTGGTTTTGGTCCGAAAAGGCTGCGATGTAGCGTTCCTCCTTTATTCCCAATCGAACATGGTTGAAGAAGCGGTCACGTGCTCCTGCGTACACCAGTCACCTGGTCACCGTGCCTGCAGGGTACAACTTACTAGCCTGTTTGACCTTTTTTGGGTGCACTCCTGTCACTCGAGTTGAACTCGAGTTGAACCTTGGTGTGAAAGTTGTCGCCTGCTGGCGCGGTGACCAGGTGATTTGGGCACCCAGGAGCACGTGACCGCGTGTTCAACCATGTTCGATTGGGAATAAAGGAGGAACGCTGCATCGCAGCCTTTTCGGACCAAAACCAGTCGACTCAGCGTCCAAAAGACTACAACATATGGGCCAATCGCGGTCATCCGTGCTTTTATAAGAACGAAATGGCGCTTTTAGTGAGATTTTGCATACAAATCCCCATCTAGTAGGGCGCAGTCACCCAGTTTCGGTGGAAGTGCGCGAGTTCGATTGGGATTCAAGTAGGAAGGGAGCGTCGCAGCTTCCTCGGACCAAGACCATTCGACTCAGCACCCCGAAGACTACAACTGGTGAAAATTTGATTTTAGGGTATACTTCCCCTTTAACCCTTTAGTGGCTGGTCTATACATTGATCGAACACCGATGTTCGATGGGGTTGGCATTTTGAAGTTATCATAACTTCGTCAAGTGTAGAAGAAAAAACTTAAACAGCAGTGAGCATGTTGTCTGAAACAATCCACTGAGAAGGTTGATTTGCAACGTCAAGTCTCCGGACGAAGTCGGACGGGTTCAGATGCACAATTTTTGGAACTGGACCTATCCAGCTTCATGCATGACACCGTTGTCGACATGCCATTATGCTTGTAATGCCAATTTTGCATGCGAAATGGTGTTATAATGCCAGCACTATGCCACCTGGAAAAAAGGGACTATAATGCCAGCCATAGTGGTAGCATTACCCGCCCCTGCCGATTGACAAGGCTACACCGATTCAACTTCAACAGTCGGTTCCCGGGAGTCTCGACGAATAATTTTGAGTTTGATATGAACAGGAGTGAAATCGGGTAGATAGAAATTGATCTCGCGCATGAGCCCAGTGCAAGTGGGCCTTCCCTGGCTTGCAGCTCTGGGCCAGTGGATCCCATGGAGTCAAGTGTAGGCTCATTATGCTCCTCTCGTCAAGGCCTTTCCAGGATGCCCAAGATCATTGAATTTGTCCAGTGCAAACTAAAGTAAAAAAACTCTACCTCTTTAGACGGATTCGTGGACGTCTTTCACCCACCGCCCTGTCAGCACTGTACACCACGTATATGTAGGACTCAGTATAGAGTCCATGCACTATATGATGTCCAGCACCCTATATAGAGTCCATTGGTCCAAAATCCACTATACAGAGTCCAGGAGTCCACTCAGTTTTGATCAGCTTCATCCTGCCGCGCAATCCCCTATAAGGAGTACACTTTTTTCTACAAGTCCCCTATTCACGGTCCAGGAGTCCAGTTTATCCAGTCACGCCGTCCTGTGTGTTGTGTCCGAAATTGAAGAGAACAAACACCTTTTCAGTTTTGTTTGCCTCGTGGCAGCGCATTCCTTTCTTCACTTCAGCCATGGCTGCCAGTTCTGCTGTGCAGTTGCTGGCAGTAATCTGTCTCGAGGTAACCAAGGAGGATAAGGAGACGTTCAAAATCAAATCTGGAAAGCGTCTTGTGGTTCTCTGAAGACGTTTCATCAGTGCGCGGGATGAAAGCAGAAGTTGCAGAACGAGAAAAGTTCAGCACAGTTCAAATCTGACGAGTCAGGTACACTGACACTCTCTTTCGTTCGACGCCACAAGGATCCCCTTTTTGGCTGGCCATTGCTGCCAGTAAGGCGTTTGAACGGTTTCATCAGAGCGAGGGATGAAAGCAGAAAGCGGAGAACGAGAAAAGTTCAGCACAGTTCCAATCTGACGAGTCAGATACACTGACACTCTCTTTCGTTCGACGCCACAAGGATACCCTGTTTGACTGGACAAAGCTGCCTGTACCACCGTGTCAAAAGGCTGTCCAACTACATGGCAGGACGATGACTGAGGTAAGGAAGCTTTTACTCGTTTCGATTGGTTTGCTGTTCTGTCGTTATGCTTGAATTTTTTTCCATTTTTCAAGGATCGGATCGCGTTTGTTTGATGTTGCTTGAATGAATGCCCTAAAAGTAATCAACCACTTCGTAATAGTCCTCAAGGACTGCAAGGACTTTGCATCAATCGTATACGATCGTCTAGCTATCATCAATTATTATTTTATTTCATGAGAAATGTATTTTTATCCCTGTGATAATTATGTGAACTCCACGACACTCTTCCTCTTCTACTAGTACTAGCCTCTAGTATGATGTCAAATACAATGGGATCCACAGACGCAGTGCCAGTGTACTAGTAGAAGTAGTAGTAGGAGGATTTCTCGTATGCCGATGACAAGAAAAAGCTTCTCAAGCTAATACATGTACTCGTATTCCATGAAGTAACCGTTTTGATGTCACAAACATGACATTGTGTCAGTGAAACTGCCTCGTGACAACAAATCATTGCATTTCCATCTTGGGGAAGACTGACTGACGGCAACGCTGTACAGATTGTTCAAATCATCTCATTTCAATTTAGTTGCAGTGAAGTGAAACACTGTGTACACTACATGTATGGTGGTGTGTCTGTGCATCTTGAGTGTGCACAAACGATCTTACTGTAAGACATGTTATTATACCGAGTCGCAAATTTAACGATTGTCCAAAATTCATAGGTTAACGAGAAGATAATGTTAACGATCCTGCAGTATTCTGCCATATCCACACATAGCATAATATGAATCAGTACGGCCTCAACGGATCTTATTATAACGAAGAAATGTCATCCGTTAAAACGTTAGATTTGCTTCCTCGTAATATTATACATGTCTTACAGTATGCCTTGTATTACTAATAGATTATTGTCCCCACCGTCACCTGTTCACAGGTCTTTGAGTGGATGGATTTTCATTGAGCCATACATTCGTTGAGAACTTGGTAGTTGTGTGCTTCCATGCATCATTACGGTAATACGCGTATCCTTGTGCTATCTATTTGTTGCAGGTGTGCTGATCTTCAGAAGATTGCGGAACTGAGTGCTGCTGAACATTTGCATGGCCATGGGCAATGGTGAAGCTTGCTATTGCACTCTCAGCATGTCCTAGTATTATGCTGACTACTGCACTATGTTACTCTCTTACGCTACTACACGTATGTAAACGTGCGCGCATCCGCCCACGTATGCATTCGTTTCGTATAATTATTATTTTGTTATCCCTCTTGACTTTACGTGTAAATGGGTGGACGTTTGCATGGCTGTTGGAGTTTCGTGTGTATTGTGTCTCTACTCTTTTCTTGGTGTTTTCCTGGTGTTGTATAAGTTTGTGTGTGTGTGTGTGTGTTTGTGTGTGTGTGTTTGTGTGTGTGTGCGCGTGCACAATAATTTGAAAACAAATACTTAATCCCTGGCTCTCCATTATTCTCTTTCGATTCTTGGTTTTTTCTAGGTATTTTCTTGGCGTTGTGTGGGTATGTGCATGTGTGTGTGTGCGTGCACAATAATTTGGCAACACTACATGATTGAGATATTGTAATTTGCAGTGTCTGCGAAAAGACCACTTGATTTGAGGATGGTGTTTGTAGGGTTTTTCATGTAATGAAGTGGCTGCAGTGGCGCCTCAATACTTATTTTTTATCTTGAGAAGTGAATGATGTAAAGGATTAAAGGGAGAGGCCGTTTTCTGGTTAATATTCACTGCTTACAGCAGATCCTTTGTCTAATTTCGAACTCTGGATAGGGGATGCCTAATTGGCTGGACTTTATACAAGGAGTGTTGTCCACATAAATACTCCTTATAGTTGATTTCAAAGTTTGGACTCCATACAGTTGATTTTGGACCAATGGACTCTATATAGGGGTGAAGCCAATTGGCTGGACTCTATACAGGGAGTGATGTCCATCCAAACTTTGAGCTCACAGTTGATTCCAAGTTTGGACTCTGTACAGTGGATTTTGGACCAATGGACTCTATATAGGGGTTGGACATCATATAGGGGCTGGACGCTCTACTGAGTCCAACATATATACACCCCGTTATCGAATATGGTTCTCTGGCTATGTCAGCTATGAATGTTTGCGTTTTCTCCACACCTGGTTGGATTCTATTCAAGATGATAAGGGAGAGGCTCTTCCTGAGTGAGGTTAGCAAAATGATCGGACGGAGGTTAGCAGGAGGACCTTTTGGTTTGCCAGGTTTCTGCAGCGGGATGAGGGTGCCCTCACCGACTTCGATTCTTCGATGATTTCCAAATACGTTATTGAGCATTGCTGATATGAGATTGGCTATTGTTGGCTGTACTTTAGAAGCTCTCCTGGTAGCTCATCAGGACCACATGCACGTCCATTCTTAAGGCATTTTAGAGCGTGAGTTACTTCGGCCTGGGTAATGGGATTGTTCAGAGGTCGCGTGATGCCTTCAAAGGTATCAATCATCATGTTGCTAGCTGGCCCAAGTTGCTCCTAAAAGTGCTTGGCTACTATTTTGGCTTTGCCTTCATTGTTAAATATCTGCTTGCCATCCACACCGCCAACAACAATTCCACTCCCAGTTTTGGATTGGAGCTGTTTCACTGCTGCAAACATCTGCATATTATCCTTGAGGTCTTCAATTTACTTCACCTTTCTGTCCAGATGCTCTGATGCCAGCTATAATAATAATATAATATAAGGAAAAAATTGGAGGCGTATCCAATTTCGAAAGAAAAGGTGACAGCACCGACGCAATCCACACAGTCAAGTAAGCCAATTTGGTAACCGAACGTTTTCGCTACCTTCTCATCATGGGTAAGTACAGGGAATAATGGGAAAAATGTCAAAATACAGCAATTTATAGAGCTACAGCAAAAGCAAAGATCGAGAACCTCACGCTATACATGTGGAAAAAATTAAATTCAGCAGAACAGGTCAAACACAGGGTGAAGGTGAAGAAATGACTAAAACATAATGAAAACATTAGTGAGGAGATGCACTCCTGACACTTTCACGAGGATTAGCACCAAACAACTGCAGTGACAAAACATTTTCCTTCTGAACACATAGTTCAGGGGACAACTTATGAATATAATGCTTGTCCCCTGTTGTTAATGCTCCGTCTGACTTTGCCCGTCCATACACTACGTCATTTTTTCTCTGCATGCTTGTGTACCTATGAACTCTTTGTGTTCCCTCCGTTGACGCTGCAAAATCGCTTATCAGACTAAATTTACATAGCTATTTGTTCTTCACCAAATTTCGATTTCAATCTTCGGCACCCAGAAGAAATCCCAAGATTACGCCAAATATTATGCCAGCATAATCCGCCAAGGGCTATGACAAGGAGTCGTAACTGGGGTTATTTTTTTATTATTTTATTCTTCTTTTACTAGGGAATTCCCAACAGGCGTCGGCGCAAGTGCATTTTGTATATGAAATCCATACCATTGAGAAGGATGCCAATAACTCACCACGAGGGCACATTTTGTACGTGCAAGTTATGTTTTCTTGGAAGTCTGGTACTACTTCTTGACGATGGAAAAATTATTTTCACATACCACACACATACGCTGCTAAATTGGCACCTATACGTCTAAACACGGAAATTGTACACAATGCAAATCGTCAGATTCCGACATTGACATGAAACTGCCAAAAAAAGTCGACTTCAGAGCGGAAACGAACGCCATAGCCATCACAGACTTCAGTGGCCATGCCTCGCTCGCAATTGAGAGCAGCATCGCCCCAAAATCGCTGTCCGATGGCTCCGTAAGGTCGTGCGCAAGTCGCGCAGCGCTGCCGTCACTCAGGTACGTAGAAAGTCGATGGCCTAAAATTCCGTCTCTGGAAGACAGTCGACACAGGGATCACTCTCCATGGATTCCGCACCATGAGCACCATCAGAGTCTTCCAGTTACATCACGACGACATCGTCTTCAGCGGCTGGAGCTTCCGATATTTGCGTGAGAATTTACTTGGCGTACGCTCCGCTCCGCAATTTGAAATTCGCTTGCATCAGCGGCTGGAACGAAGTATTTATCTATCTGTCGTGGGTCCCAGAGCGAAGGTCTGCTAGGTCCTCGTTGGAGAAGTCATCTGAGGACGAAAGGAACTCACTGCGCAAGAGGAAATGCAACTGACGACGTTTTGACGGAGGCAGACGGCAATGTCGGCGCGCATGTATTTCCGTAAATTTTCGATCGCACAGCTCTCAATGAAATCAAATGGGACACGCGTGGATCTCTTCAGCTACGGATAGGATCATACCTAGGCTGTGTGAGGGCCACGGGAAATCCCCGTGGGCTGATGCTTCCTGTCATACCAGGCATGGTTTTAGTATGCATGTCGAATGCGTCGTTTACGACGCATTCAAGTATGGAGCTGCCGGTAAAGGGTTAAAAATAACATCTGCAGGCTTTCTGACAAAGCTGTATTATGCCCCTAAGCATAATTTTTGTCTAAACCGAAAGATTATGCCGACCTTACACGCTGGCATTCGTATCATGCCGGAGCATAATTTTTGGACGAAATCCCAAGATTATGCCAAATAATATGCCGCCATAATCCGCCAAGGGCTACTCTTAGCCGATTGAAATGCCGATTGGGTGAAAAACGGGCCGATTTGTGTATACTGACAGCTATTGATTGGTAATAGTAAATGGAAACTGTCTCAGCCAACAGGAAAGTGGGACAAAAGTGTCGATATTTCATGAGATCTGGACAAAAGGCGTCCAGATGAGGACCTCGGCAGGACACAGGAAATTTTCTCTCAAATCTGGACTGTCCGGATGAGGTCGGGACGGTTGGACAGTCTGTGGGCATTATCCATCTGCATTCAATAATTATTTTCAAAACAAAACTCCTAAACCCACCAGCCCCCAAACAAAAACATTTCGTTTTGAAAATACCAATTGTTAACGTCTCACTTAGTCAACTGAGGAATAATCGTCTCTTCATTAGTAAAGAAGCAGTTTTATACAGTAAGTAGAATAACAGGTGGCAAGGTGAGCCATGAACAGTAAGTGCTAGAAGTTTCACAAGGTGTGCAACTGATAGGCGCGTACATAGGTGTGCAGTGACAGGCGCGTACATAGGTGTGCAGTGACAGGCGCGTACATAGGTGTGCAGTGACAGGCGCGTGCATAGGTGTGCAGTGATAGGCACGTGCATAGGTGTGCAGTGATAGGCGCGTGCATAGGTGTGCAGTGATAGGAAGGCAGAAGAAGGTGCAACGGTTACACCATCCCCCTCCTCTCGATTGTGCAAAACACAATAGAATGAAATACTCAAGAACACAAGTGGAGCAATGTTTCTTCCGGACTCGTCCTTGAGAAAATTCTCTGGCTCCCAGGTTGTCTCATCATAACTCTTCCACTAACTTGACCAAAACTCGGGTGTGCCTTTGCATACTCCGTGATCCAAGATCACCTCCACAATAAACCCTGTGTTGCCGTCCAAATCAGTTGTAGGCGGCTGAGGCGGCTGGGTGACTCTGGGTGACTCTGGGTGACTCTGTGACTTGGTGACTCCATGACTCTGGGTGACTTGGTGATTGCATGACTTGGTGACTGCACAACTCTGGGTGACTGGGTGACTTGGTGACTCCATGACTCTGGGTGACTTGGTGATTGCATGACTTGGTGACTGCACAACTCTGGGTGACTGGGTGACTTGGTGACTCCATGACTTGGTGACTCTGTGACTCTGGGTGACTCCGTGACACTGGGCAACTGGGTAACTGGGCAACTGGGTAACTGGGTAACTGGGTAACTGGGTGACTGGGTACCTGGGTAACTGGGCAACTGGACAACTGGGTAACTGGGCAACTGGGAAACTGGGAAACTGGGTAACTGGGTAACTGGGTAACTCTGGGCAACTGGATAACTCTGGGTAACTGGGTAACTGGGCAACTGGGCAACTGGGTAACTGGGTAACTCTGGGCAACTGGGTGACTCTGGATAACTGGGCAACTGGGCAACTGGGTAACTGGGTGACTGGGTTACTGGGTGACTGGGTGACTCTGGGCAACTGGGTAACTGGGCAACTGGGAAACTGGATGACTGGGTAACTGGTTCGGTAAATCGTTTGGAAGACATCTGCAAACTGCCGAATAACTTCATCAATATCTTCTTGCTTATCCGGAGGGACCCTATTGCGAGACTCTGGAACAATATCGTCAACTACAGACACCCATGCTATGACACCCTTCGCCCCACATGTCAGCTCATGGCAGGCCCTAGTTCCAGAAATGAACATGGTTTCAATAGAATCCGGTTCAGAGCAACCAGGCGCCTTACCGGTTGCGATTGGCCTTCCATCGAGTGTTACCTGGTTAGTACGGAAGTTGACATCCGGGTTATACCTGGTGAGCCAGGGCTTTCCGAGTATTACGTCGTACTTGGCAAGTGGAAACACTCTGAAGGCCTGGTAGTCACTGAAATCTGCAACAACAATACTGAGTGCTTCCGTGACACCTGACATGTGACATGGTGTGCCGTTAGCCAGGGAAGCATTCAGGACTTCGGAGCTGGATTTTGTTGGGAGTTGGTGCTGACGCACGGAGGCGTCGGATATCAGATCGTGGGTGGACCCAGAATCGATCAGCATAGTTGCGCGGCGACCGTTGATCTTCCCAACAACCCGCAACAGGTCGTGCTCTTTGTCGACGACGACATTGCTGAGGTGTACATTTTCAGTAGTTCCAGGTTGCAGCGGGTTGGAGTCCAGTTCATCGTCACCAATGCCGCAGTACGCAGGTTCTTCCAAGATCAGGCCAGCAAACCGGTTGTGAACGGTGATCGGAGTCGGTTCTGAAGGTACCCTATGTGGCGCTAGCAAACGCACCGAACTTACTGACGCCCAGCATTTGGGTGACCTTGTCCTGGGCAGTTCCGTGCAATGTATAGCGAAAGACCACTCCTTGAACCGGTTTGCCTCGCCACCGAACACTTGAGGCTCCTTCGTACAAGGCCGACGTCTCGAGGTAGGCCGATTCTGGTTGACCGCAGCTCAGATACCCTTCCAGGGAGTCACAGGTACTGTTTTTAGCGTTGGACCGTTGGCTAATATCCTAGCAACTCGCAGCAGCTCCCAAATAGCGGCGAAAACCAGTAAACCGATTAGCAGGAACGATAAGACAGCAGGCGTCAGAAGGAACCAGTGCAAACTGGAGATAACCATCGAGAACCATCCTCTTTGCTACCAATGTAAACATCTCACTTAGTCAGCTGAGGAATAATCGTCTCTTTATTAGTAAAGAAGCAGTTTTATACAGTAAGTAGAATATTAGGTGCCAAGGTGAGCCGTGAACAGTAAGTGCTAGAAGTTTCACAAGGTGTGCAACTGATAGGCGCGTACATAGGTGTGCAGTGACAGGCGCGTGCATTGGTGTGCAGTGATAGGAAGGCAGAAGAAGGTGTAACGGTCACACTAATGGTAACCTTGGAGGGTCCCTTAGCAGTAGAATAGCTGGTCAATATTAAATTTTGTGAAATTGCTTGGTCAAGATATCCTCAAAAGCAGCACTGAGTTTGCTATTTAGGCTGCAGCATAAAAAAATAACAGACCAGCGCCATTAACCGTGGACTTTGGCCAACTGGAATTTGATTCTGGCAAGTGATTTTGGTGCCATCCCCAGCCGGTTCAGTTCAAGCATGCGCAATCTGATCTGGAGTCGAAATAGGGCTTGGATGCCCTCTGACGTGGCCTCCGATGCAGAACCCATCAGCTTACGCATCTCGTTACCAACTATGGTTGCCTGGACTAGGTAGCAACCACACATTTCTTTAAAACAGCACTTATCAATCAATGGAAATGGACTTGTGATACGTGGCAGACTTACCCAAGCACCCTCCAGAACTCCATTGACCATAACCTTGGCAAATCAAAGGAAGATTGCCATCAAACTTGTATCCTGCAACGCATTGAACCATAACACGATTCCTGACAGGACCTTTCACCCACGTTATGTAGGTAGTGGAGCTTAGTGTAGGTAGGGTGGTGCAGTCTTTAAATACTGCAGTACAAACGAGCACAGCACAGTGGAACTAAGGAAGCAGATAACATTTGCACTCTGAAGTATGCTCAAGCAACAAAGTCCCAGAATACCAGAACGCTCTGTGGATAGCTCATGAACCCTGATTCTGGGATACATGTAGCATCAAGAGTAGATAAACAAGAGTGTGCAACTCCGGATCTCTCCTGCACAATCTGCAGACACCCCCGCCCATGGCGGAATTTTTTGTTGACGTCACCTTTTTTTCAGAAATGCGGACTTTGCCGCAGAGCAGTGTGAGAGCACGTGCTGGGCACCGACCTTGTAGTGTAAAGCCCGGCCAAGTGCACGAGGGAAACCTCTCCAAAATGCTCGCAGTGCGTGCGTCGACGAAAAGATTACGTCAACAAAAAATTCCGCCGTGGGCCAACCCATCCGCGAGTTGCACACTCTTGTTTATCTACTCTTGGTAGCATTTATATCAAACGTTGTTGATCACTTTGGCCTTACTTCTTGCTTTCTCTTGTTTGTTCATTTTTTCATTTGCAAGTAAGTTTATTGTTAGCACACATATCATATTCATGATTGCTCTAGCTTTTATTGTTAAAATTCACACTTGTAAATTTCACTGCTGGTGTTCTTGGTGTTATTTCTCTCACTTAGGTTTTCTATATAAAAGGGGGTTTGTCAACTGACAACCGCTCAATTTAGTTGCTATTCAATCTTTAGATGAAAATTCTACCCTTTGGCGTCCATGGTTCGATTTCGAACCATGGGCCTTTTGTAAGCATGTGGGCGCAGTCAAACTTTCGGTTCTCGGCCAAATCTTGACCAAATTCAACAATCGAATGGTCTAGGTGGTAGAGAAAACTCTCAGCTATCGCCTCGAAGAGATCCGAAGCCTTCTCAATGAAGTTTGAGTGAGCGGCGAGCGATCGAACATTTTGAATTGTCTGTGCTGCGTGCTGCGAGTCAGCAGTGCGTAAAAAAAGGGATTTTCCCAGCTGCACGACAGGCGGCACGTGCCAAGACCTGCGTGGCGCAAAGTCACGGCAAGGTAAGCTTCTCCTCGAAAAATTTGAACAGTTCTGAGCTAGATCTAGGGCGCGTTCGAATTGTCCTTATGAACTGTTCAAACAAATTTTAAAAAGAGATTAGTTGAAGTGTCCCATTATTACCAATTCTATCATTTTCGAGTTTTTCAGTGGAATTGTGATGGCGATGATGACGTCCGATCAGATTGATCATCTCCGCGTACTACGTGACGTAGATTTTCCGAACTCTTCGAAACTGATCCACCTCTCCCATCAGATGAGGCTGAGGAGTTTCGAGGAGTTTCGAGCAGCTTCATTTTTCTGAAGAGGCCAATAAGGCCACCCCTTCAGAAAAACGAATCTCCTCGAAAAGTCAAAGAGTGACAATTCGAACGCGCAACTTGACTCAGTAAACTGATGATGGCTGCAGGAGACCGATTACGTCTCAGATCTGGAGCTGGACTCGCGTTTGGAGAACATTGTGGACTGTCTTACAGGCAGCCACCTACAACACCGGATCGGTCACCATGATGGGCGACTTTAATGTAAATGATGACCCAGTTTCTCCCGACCCACAATTACGCCACATGCATGACACGTGTGGAAGCTATGGACTGCAGAACGTCGTGACAGCACCAACTCGTGTTTTGCCCCAATGTGTGCGTGGAACCAAACTAGATCTAGTCTTGGTCAATCATGCCAACCTAACATCCTGGAACATCGTACCATGTGACATCAGCGATCACTTTGCTGTGAGTGCTTCACTCAGCTGTGCTACTGAAGTAAGCCAGCCAGCGAGTTCACTCCTCACTAGGCAGCTGCACAGAGTGGATATAGCAGCTCTCTGCGCTGACCTGCTTGCAGCAGACCTTCACATCTTTTCTCCACACGCGAGCGTCTACGACATGTGGTCCACTTGGCACGCTAGCATCATGCGTGTACTGGACAGTCATGCCCCGGTGACCCCAGTTAAGAAGCATTCCAGCAGAAAGCCATGGCTTAACAGAGACACTTACCAGCTAACAATGGCAAAGAACAGGCTGCACCGAAGATGGCTGCGAGACCGGGCTAACATAGCATTATTCCACCAGTACAAACGTGCTAGAACGGCGGCAGCAAACCTTGTCAGATGGAGGAAAAACCAGTACTTCAGAGATGAATGTGTTGCCACCAATCGCAATCCAAGGAAGATGTGGTCCCTATTAAACTCCATCACTGGCAGAGGAGGAAGCAAGCAGCAAGCAAGCTGAGACCCTGCATGTGATGTGAACAAGGTCAGCGTGGCATATAGCAACATTGTAACTGACCCTGATCGGCCAGCCCACTTGCCATTACCGAATAGACCCCCAGCTGACCACCCACTCAGCTGTCTGGGAGCAGCATCTTATGCTGCTGTGAATAGGCTTCTGCAAGCGATAATCCCGGTGAATGCAACTGGCAGTGATGGAATACCTGGGCTGCTTCTGAAATCCTGCATTGATATCCTCACGCAATCCCTCCCACGGATCTTCAATGAGTCTCTTGAAACGGGCATTGTACCTTCTGCCTTCAAGAAGGCCCTTGTCAGGCCTCTATAAAAGTTGGGAGACACAACATCCCCCGGGAACTATCGTCCAGTATCCCTGTTGCCGATTGCCTCAAAGCTGCTAGAGAAGCTCGTGCAGCGGCATCTTGTGGCATTCCTCGATGAACACAATGTTCTACCACCGACCCAATTTGCCTTCAGGAAAAGTCACTCCACTGAAGGTGCACTTGTGCTACTAACGGATCGTATTCTCACTGCAAAGGACTCAGCATTGCCTTGCTGCATCAGCCTACTTGACATGTCAAAGGTGTTTGACAAAGTCAGTCACCCTAAGCTGCTGCAGGACTTGTTCGACATTGGCGTTTCTGGAACGGCATTAGGTTGGTTTGCCAACTTTCTCAGCCATTATACCCAGCAAATGCGCATTGGAACCCAGGACGTACCCTGTAATGCATGCACATGCGGTGTTCCACAGGGATCCGTTTTAAGACCAATCTTGTTCAGTATATACACGCACGGCACACCAGAGGTTGCTGGTGATGTGCCCACAGTACAGTTTGCGGATGATATTGGCTTGTACTTCAGCCACCGGCTGCCTCCTGAATGTTCCGCGGCGCTTACCCGGGCAGTATCTGCAGTGGCTGACTGGCTAGAGGATCGCAACCTCATCCTGAACTCCACGAAGAGCCAAGTCCTGAGCATACACAGTGAAGCCATTCCTGTAAATTGCAATGGGACTAGTTTGCCAGCAGCAAGCACTGCGAAATACCTCGGAGTTCTGCTTGACAGCTCCCTCAACTGGCAGCAACACGTGGACAGCATCGCCAAGAAAGTATCTCAGAAGGTCGGGGCGCTCTGGCGATCTAGGCGAGCATTAGGTCTGAAGGCATGTACACAGTTCATGAAGTCCATCATCATGCCGGATCTGCTGTACGGGTCGACAGCATTTTTCGCCTGCCTGCATTAGGAGCAAGTCTCCCGCTTGCAAGTTCTACAGAACCGAGCTGCCAGGGGAGTGTTTGGCCAGCCACCCTGGTCTTATGCTCAACCCCTCCTGACCAGCTTGCAGCTCTACAGCATTCAGGAGCTGCACGAGCAGAAGGTTCTGAGGTTTGTGTGGCGTTGCCAGCACAATCGCGCCAGCCCAGCCCTCCAGGACAAGTTTCAAAGTGCTCCTGAAAACACCACCCGCCTCCAGCAAGGACAGGGTTTGCACCTGCCGCTAGCCCGGTCAGCAGCAGGGACATCCCGTCCATCACACTGTAGTACCCTCCTCTGGAACACCCTCCCCAGCGAAGTTCGCCTACTCAACCGTCCCAGTGAATTTGCTCTAGCAGCACTGCCCTTCACGCTGGCAGGCTACAGTCCGTTTCAAAATGATTTGCAATCCTGGCGATCGCCCGCGGAGTTTGGCATCTTACCGCATGAGCACTCGAGCGCTACCGAGAAAAACTCACTTTGAACTCGAAGAAATATTCCACGCGAAAGCAGGAAAAATGACAACTCACTCACGTTGATACAGTCATGTACGTCTGGTTTACAACAAACGAGGCCTTCCTCGTAGCGATAATGGAGTCAGATAGGACATGTCGAAACGAAAGCTTGAAATCTTTTATTCTCACGATGGCCTGTGGCCAATAAGAGAATAATAATTACAGGCATGAGGATCGGATACAGGGAGATCAAAGTTTAGCTGCTTGCTGAAGCTGTAGCGATGGCAATAGGGAGTTTATCACATAGGCTGGGCACATTGGAGCTATAGATGTGCTGAGCAATGTGAGCAAGTACATATGGAAGAGATGACAAGTGGTAGGATAATTGCTTTGAAATCTCGTCTGGGGTTGATTTGCCGGAGGCTGAGTGGAATGCTATTAAAGAGATCAAGAGAAGCATAGATGGGGGAGTCTCTTAGCCGGTTTGTACGTGTTGTGGGTAGCTCAAAGGTTCGGGGGAACCTGAGCGTGGGAATGGGTTGTATTCGGGGTAGGTGAATTGCAAGAAGGTGTGGTGGTGCATATCTATGATGCAGGCTATGTGCAAGAAGGATATGGAAGAGGGTACGGCGGCTGCCGAGTGATGGCCATTTGAGTCGGTGCAGCAGCACGGAGTGGGTTCTGTGTTAAAAGAGGGGGAGATGCAAACAGAGGAGGAGCGGCGCGCCGTTGGATGCGCTCAAGCCGGTCATTCAGGGTTGCGGGGAGGGGTGAGAGGACAGTCCAAGCATACTCAAGAATAGGGCGGATGTAAGTTAGATAGATGGAAGAGAGAGAAGTGTTTAAGGAATTGCAAACTGGCTGCACTCAGTGTTGGCATTTGTGCAGGCGGTTGGCAGATCGACTGTGTAGGCCGTGAAAAAAAGCGGCCCCAAGACAGAGCCTTGGGGGACCCCCGCTGGAATGTTCAGCCAGGTTGATTTGCTGCTCTCCGCTTGCACACGCTGTCGTCTGTTGGTGAGATCCGCGGCAAGCCACTGGAGGCATTTACCATCGAGTCCGAGGTGGGCCAATTTTGCAAGCAGTCCTTGGTGCCACACCCGGTCAAACGCCTTAAATAGGTCGAAGAAGCAAGCAATTACTGTTTGCCCAGCGTCTTTTTTCTCGGTGATCTGATGGATTAACCGAGATAGCTGCTGTGTGGTGCCATCGTTTGGCCGAAAGCCTGATTGGCCGTTGGGGGAGGTGAGGTTGGATGTGCTTCGAGATGCGGTCAGCAACTATCCTCTCTTGCACTTGCACTGAGCAGCGATATCGGTCGATAGTTGGAGGGCTCGGTTTTACTGCCCTTCTTGTGGATGGGGGGGGGGGGGGGTGACTGTTGCGTCCCTCCACTCTTGCGGGATAGTGCAACGTTCGAAGAAGATGTTAAAACGGGTTGCTAGGGACGGCGCAAGTGAACTGGCTGCCTCTTTTAGTAGGCAGGTTGGTATGTCATCACAGCCCGGGCTCTTTGACGGGTCCAGGTTAGACAGTAACTTTGAGACCTCTTGGGCTGTTGTTTCAAGTATAGTGAGGCCAGGTGTACTGGGTGTGGGGGAATGAATGGAGGGGAGTTCCTCGTGGCACCCTGTGATTGACTGTTGGCTCGACGAGATGAAGAAAGCGTTCAGGGCACTTGCTTTTTCAGCGGGGGTTGAGAGAGTCTTGCCCTGAGAAGATCGTTGTGAGGCTTGGAGGCCGCGTATCAGTTTGTGTAGATTTGGTGTGGAGTGGCTCGTCCCAGTGCCATTACTGACATGTGTAGACTTGGCGATTCGGAGAAGGTGAGTAACTTTGTTGCTTGGGGTGGTGTATGCTCTCCAGTTGCAGGGCGTCCGGGTGCGCAAGTAGGCACGGTAGAGCCGGTGTTTTTCCCTGATTTTGTTAGTGAGCTCTGGGTTCAGCAGGGGCTTTGCTGGGTGACTAGCATGCCTCGGGGGAGTGAGATACTGCTTAGTGTTTGCGGGCGCAAGTGAGCACTTTGTCCTTCCATGAGTGCCACAGGTTATCTATGTTGGTAGTGTTCAGGGTGTCACCTTCCGGTAGCAGTTGTGTGCGTTCAATTTCGGCTTTCAGGCTGCTGATGCTTTGGTTTGACCATTTCCAATGGGTGGTGTTTGGGGTTGGAGGTGGTACGGCTCGAGGGGGTGCAGCGACTGGCTTGATTATATCCCTGATGGTTAGGTGGTCCGAGGTGCCGATCTGCGGGAGACTAGAGATAAGGACATAGCCGCTGTCTACATCCGTGACGGTGAGATGTAGGCAGGATTTAGGGTGCCCATTCTGCACAAGAGTAGGGAATGTAACATGTTGGTGTAGAGAGTAAGGAACAGCACTGCTAGATCCTTGCCAACAGCATATGTCGTGTCAGAGTGGCACCAAGCAGCGTTCCTTGCATTGAAATCACCGAGGATAATCTTGTGCGTTGTTGTTGGTATGGCTCGGATCAGTTCCTCAAGGTGCTGGCAGAATAGACGATGGTCGCAACGGGGTGGTCGGTAGACGCATGTTGCGTTGATGGTGCAGTCGTTGGCTGACAGTTTCAGCAATAATAGGTCAAAGCTGTCTGGGGTTGTTGTAGGGACGAGTTCATGACGTATAGTGTCGTTCACGTAGATAATCACCCCTCCACCTTGGCGGTCTGGACGGTCTGCACAATGTAGTGTGTAACCACTGAGGGCAAACAGGGAGTCTGAGTCGTGCTGGGTACACCATGTTTCAGAGACAGCAAGGGCATCATAAGGTGGAGTTGTTGATGATACTATTGCTGACAGTTCATCTATTTTGGGGAAGAGACTGCGAGCGTTGAAGGAGAGAAAGGAGATGCTATTTTGTTCATTTCCATTTTTCATAATTTGTTTTCCCTGGTGGGGCCTGGGGTTGATGCTGGTTCCAGTTCAGCCGTGGTCCATGGTGACTCCTGTAGGACTCTGGTCAGCTAGCTTATTTTGTTTTTGTTTTTAGAGGCATGTGGCTTTTGTGCGCCTGGGGGTGTCTGCTCTAGCTGGTGGCGTCTGCGTCAGCGACGTCTGGTGTAGAGTTTCCATTCTTCCTCCGCTGCATTGAGCTTCCGCAGGAGTTGTTCGGCGCGATTTCCATTTTTCTCAAGTAGGCTCTCGTCGTTGCTGTCTTCTTCCGCTGCCATGCGAGGTGAGCCTGGCGAGTGGCAGGACATGCTTGCACTGGGTAATGGTGTGCGGACTGCTCTCTCGTCGGCTCGATCGATATTTGTAGTTCTACGAGTACGAGTTTGGTGCTCATCAGAGGCACTGGCAGTGTGTCCGTGCTGGTCTGCACTTTTGCTGGGCTGGCTGTGTTCAGTGACTTCCTGTGCGAGTGAGCTGGCAGGGGTTACAGGGGATGCTACCTGTGCGTACAGTTAGGGCGCGTTCAGACTACCGTGAACCCCGTCAAACCGTGAATGTCGATAAACCGTGAAGGACATTCACACTATCGATAACAAACTAACGTTACCGTGAAGTTTTCAGCTCTCACCGCGGCACTGACAAGGGATTTTCCCTTTTTTCCCAGCGCCCATGCAGCCTGAGCACTTTTTTACTGCCGGTGAAAGTTTACTGCCTCAGCAGCCGCGGCAGTAAAACTTTCCCACCCTTTAACGTGCCAGTAAAGTCACGTGATCAAATCACCTTGGCGACTTTCCAAATCGGTCCCTTTTTATCGGTAGTCTGAACGCGCCCTAAGCTGGCCTTGTCTGTGGAGGCTGTCGGATCTGGTCCTGGATCATCGTTTTGGGTCTGTGTGTTGGTTGATTCGGTGATTTCCTGTGCGAGTGTGCGGGCAGGCGCCGGGGTCGCTGCCTGTGCGTACGATAAGCTGGCCTTGTAACAGTCCAACTAACTTCAGTAGTCATTCTTGGAATAAGCAATGATCCTTGCCATAATGCATTATTATATACATGAACAAGCAATGATGGACATAACACCTAACAGCAGCAGCGTGATAATAGCAGGTGATAAGTGTATCCTATTCCTAGTGTTAGTAGTAACAGTGAATCTGTTACACCATTCCCCCCTCTCAACTGTCAGAACAGTACCAATTCGAAGGACCAGTTATGGTAACTAATGATCATGCATAGATATGTGGAATGCATGGTAGCCGAAAACAACACTGATGAACTCAAGATCCAGTGCATGTCCTCTGCAAATAACGCCTGGCTGGCAGGGAAGCACTATCCTAATCATGCAGAATGCTACATTTCTATTGCAACACGTAGAAACTAGCAATACAACTGTGGCTGCCAATTAAATAGCAATTTTATGAAAAACGGTCCAGGTAGGTTTTCAGCGGAATAATAGCGTTTCCTGCTTCATCCATCAAGTATTCCTCCGGCTCCCAGGTGGCATCTCGGTAGCCCTTCCATTTCACTAGGTACTGCGTGCGCCGTCCTCTCTTCTTGTGCGACAATACCTTTTTGACAATGTACCGCGTATGGCCATCCGCATCGGTTAGGGGTGGAGGTGCCGGCTGAGTACGGCCCGGTATCTCATTGCCATGGTACAGCTTGAGGGCAGCAATATTGAACACTGGATGGGCCCGAATGATTCTTGGAAGAGCTAATCTGTACGCATTCGGGGCCACTTTCTTCTGCACCTTGAACGGCCCATACCACTTGAGCCTTAATTTGTGTGAAGGCCTGTCTCGTTCCTCGGGCGTCAGCAGGAAGTCCCTGAAGACCAACACCTCATCCCCCTCCTTCAGGGCGTCCTCCACCCGTCCTCGATCCGCATACAATGATTGCCGGGCCTGCGCCGCCACGATGGCATCCTGTGCCTCACGTAGTGCCTCTACGCGGCCATCCAGCCATGACAGCGGACCATTCGTGTCCATGCCAGCTCCAGCTTTCTGCTTCGTAAATAAGCTCGAGGGAGTAACTGGATGGCATCCATGGTTGAGGAGAAATGGCGTGTTACCTGTTGACGCTTGATCGGCATTGTTGATCGCACACTCACATAGCGATAGGAGTTCATCCCAATTGTTTTGTCTATGGTTGACGAAAGCTCTTAGCGTATCCTCAATGACACGGTTCACACGCTCAGTCATGCCATCGGTCTGCGGGTGGTTGGCCGTGCTCATTTTTAGCTCCACGCCAAGAATACTGAAAACCTCCTTGAAGAACGCCGACGTGAATCGCGGATCTCGATCACAAACTATCGTTTTGCTCAAGCCATGGGCAGCAAACACATGATCCACGTACAATCGGGCTGCCTCCTTAGAGTCAACATGAACAGTCGTCGGGATCAGGTGCACATACTTCGTCAGACGGTCCACAAAGGTTAGAATGGCGCTATGTCCTCGGCAGGTCAGCGGCAGTGCCATGATGAAATCCATGCTGATGTCAGTCCAGGGCTGTTCGGGGACTGGAAGGGACTGCAACAGTCCTGCCTTGGTCTGGCCACCCTTTACGCGTTGGCACCGGTCGCAAGATTTAACGAAGTCCTTCACAGTACTTCTCATGCCTGGCCAATAGAAGTATCTGCTCAGCTTCAGGTAGGTCCTGTCTCTCCCCGGATGGCCGGCCGTCAGGCAATCATGATTCTGTTTGAGCAGTTGCAGCCGTACCGGACCGCGAGGAATGCAGAGGCGAGCATCGCCCGATGTTACTAGGTACAGCCGCCGGTCCACACTGTTCCAGACGTATCGCTCATGCATGGCGTCTTCGCTGCAAGCCATCAAGCGCTTGATTACTGGCGAAAGCTCTGGGTCACTATCATACCCTGCTGAGATCTGATTCGCAATTCCTTGATTCACATCCAGAGAGAACTCGATTCCATTCAGTTACAAGTCTGGTCGACGTGACAACGGGTCTGCTATGTTACACTTCCCTGGCTTGTGATGTACCGTGTAGTCATAGTCGGCCAGGAATTCAATCCATCGAGCCTCTCTCTTGGTTAAGTTTGGTTTGGTCCTGAGGTAGACAACTCCCATGTTGTCGGTGTAGAGTTGAAAGTGGTGAAATAGGTAGACTCGCCAGTACTGCAGGGCGTACACTACAGCCAAAGTTTCTCGCTCGGCGGCCGTGTAATTCCGTTCGGCAGAAGACAGCTTCCGGCTCACGTAAGCCACAGGATGCCAGGACTGGTACTCTGCTTGCTGCGTTAAGACTCCTGCCACAGCAAAGTCACTTGCGTCAGTCTCAACGCGGAAATCCTGACTGACGTTTGCTAGTCGCAACACTGGTGCATCCAGCAGAGCAGACTTCAATCGCTCAAATGCCTCCTGTCGAGTCTGATTCCACTCGAAGCGCACATGTTTCCCTGTCAGTTCCTCCAGGGGTTTGGAGATGGCCGAGAAATGGTTAATGAACCTTCGAAAAAGAAGGCTTGCTTGTGGCGTTCCTCCCTCCTTCTGGACAGAATCTGGCAATATGGCCGGGTTTCCTGCAGGTGAAACACAGCCTTGAACGACCCTCTGGCTCCCTGGTTTCTCTCCCACCGGATGGTGTTGGTTGGCTTGACCAGGGTCCAGGCTGGCGCCTCTGATGCCCTGGTGCGCGCACTGCCTTGGCGTAGCTTGCTTGGGCTAGCCGCATCGACTGGTCTGCTGAGACCGCAGCTCGTATGGCTTGGGCCAAATGTTGCGGATGCTCCCTAAGTACCTCACCGCTTAGGCCCTGAGCCAGCCCACGCGTGAACAAGATAGCTCTGGAGTGGTCATCAAGCTCGGGAACTTGTAAGCTAAGCCGCGAAAATTTGTTGATGTATTCGTCAAGAGTCTCATCTTGGTGAAGAGCGAATAAGTCGATGCGCGCCTGTTCCCTGTCATAAACCGGGCCGTACACTTCTCCCAGCTTGCTCTTCCGGTCTCATCATAAATAAAAGAATTTTCATCTAAAAAGCGAATAGCAACTAAGTAGAGCGGTTTTCAGTTGACAAACCCCCTTTTTTATAGAAAACCTAAGTGAGAGAAATAACACCAAGAACACCAGCAGTGAAATTTACAAGTGTGAATTTTAACAAGGAAAGTGAGAGCAATCATGAATGCGTGTGCTAACAATAAACTTGCAAATGAAAAAAAAGAGCAAACAAGAGAAAGAAAGAACGAAGGACAAAGTGATACCACATAACATCAGTACATTTCACCTGGAACATTAACGACCAAGCTTGGCCACACCAAACACGACACGTTACTTGTACAATTTCAACCTAATTATACTATCTTTCTGAACACACAAAGTAGGCTTGTACAAACGCTGATAAATGGCTTCCAAAAATAACAGAACGGCCACCACACGACGTAATAGTAGGGCCTGATAGAACATGACCACCACACAGCCGCTAGGGTTTATCGGGTGCTAGCGGCCGTCGTGAGTTCCCTTCGGGAACGGACACGATAATTTACTTTTTTTTTACACAGCCTGATAGAGCAGGACCACCACACAGCCTGATAGAAGATGACCACCACACAGCCTGACAGAACATGACCACTGCACGGTCTTCTCAAGAACTCTGTCAGAACACGGTGCAATGCACGCACAAGAAACGCCTTGTGCACGCAGGCAAAATAAGAGTGCAGTAAGTGGTATAGGACGTCTGAGCTGCAGTTCACATTGATCGTGTGATCCGGCACAGACGTGGCATCAAGAAAAAAGACAAAACAAGAAAACAGAAACGAGTGAAGTGAATTGGAATCGCAGCGCGAAGCTTTGAAAGTAAATAAATATCGAGAGAAGGAAATAGAACCAAAAAGTGCAAGTAAGTTACAACACTACGGAATAATGACAATCACGAATAGAAATAGAAGCTGGATAACTCACAGCATAGACCCAGCAAGCGAGTATTCTGGATGAAAAATCTCGTACGTAAGTCAACACAGAATGCAATAAATAAATCGAACGAACAATCAATGCAACTTCAAACTGCACACTTGGGGACTATTAGGTATAACTGGCAATGTTTACGTCCTTTTCACATTACATACCCGGTAATAACAAATAATCAAAGAGAATTGGATTTATAGAAAAAGAAAAAAGGACTTGAATTTATCCTTGGCTAACCATTCGAGTCAGGACTTGGATTTGGTGAGCACACTTGCTCATTCCTGGGCACTGAAAATTCACAATTCAGTAACATTTCCCAGCATCATTTTCGACGTTTTTGCCATCATCAAAATGCAACAGAATGCAATATGAAGTGGATGACTGCCAAGGAGCAGTTGTGTACACAATAATATTGTTTTCTTGGTATTAGAACAAACAATGTGTCCACCAAATCTCACCTGCACAGATAGCGCGAAAGTAAACCGTGTCTAGAGCATAGGTCCCCCCATTTTCTTGGAAGATGAGTGTTTTACCTTCACTATTTGTATCAGCAGTATAAACTCCTGGATATACAGCTGTTGACAACACCTTGATCTCGTTTGTATAAAACTGAAGCATTGCATAGAGACAGTGTGCAACAACAATTTGCTTGTTCCTTGCTAATGCCGGAGGAATCGCCATTCCAGCATTCCTGCAAATGCTGCCGGCTGTCGTGAATTTCACTGGTTCAAAATTATATCCCAGCGGTATGTGCAGTGATGCATCGGGGCATTTCGTTTCCGAAGTATATGAACCTTTTGGAGAAAATAGAAACAAACAAAACATATATTATTTTGTTTCACAGTTTTTCATACACATAATATATATATATATATATATATATACCCAATGCTGTAGACAGCAAGCTGTTTCGGCCATTAAGGCCTCATCAGTACAGCTACGAGCTAAATAGGCCGAGCTACCAGCCATGGTGCAAAGGAGGCACCACAGACATTAAGATAGCTCGTCGCTCTAGCGCCAGAGTGCTCAAACTACAAAAAGTAGCGGGCATTGCGCGATGCAGCAGCACTAGAGCAGCCTACTGAGAGTGCTCAACAAGGCGAAAGCCGAGGAGCGTGATACCCAATGCTGTAGACAGCAAGCTGTTTCGGCCATAAAGGCCTCATCAGTACAGCTACGAGCTAAATAGGCCGAGCTACCAGCCATGGTGCAAAGGAGGCACCACAGACATTAAGATAGCTCGTCGCTCTAGCGCCATATATATATATATATAATATTCACATAGTCAAGTGGTGTGCTTCAATGTCCGAAGAGTGCTCAATGCCCATGTAGGGCAGAGCCTTGTACACAAGAGAGAGTTTGGAAGCTTTGTTACATAACAAAGCTTCCAAACTCTCTCTTGTATATATGTTATTCAAATAATATGCGTGGAGATAAAAGTTTAATAATAGCTATGAAAAGTAAAAATGCCGCAGACATCACCATGCAACATGACAATTAGTTCAAGGTTTTAGATTGTGTGGTTTTAGTTCCGTGTTTCCACTGATGATCGGAGCTTGAAAATCGATTCTGGAAACACACAATCTAACACCTTGAACAAATTGTCATGTCGCATGGTGATGTCTGCGGCATTCATACTTTTTGCAGCTCTTTATAAAAATGCTTTGCTTCACGGAAACGTATTTCATTGCGAAGAGCTGCGCTTCGGTCCTCTGAGCTGTGCTGAGGAGCTCTAACAGAGCGAAACAGCTGCTGTCCACAGATTTGAGTATGTTATTATTATTATGATGAAGAAAGGAAAAGGACAAAATGTTACGAGTTATGACAAACTGTCCACCAACATAACAACATCTTATACAGTCAGCAAGTGCGACAAAATGGCACAAAACTGACAAGGAGTACTGAGACATTCGGTTGTCAGTTTTGTGCCATTTTGTCGCACTTGCTGACTGTATAAGATCTGGTTACGTTGGTGGACAGTTTTGTCATAACTCGTAACATTTTGTCCTTTTCCTTTCTTCACCATAACTATATTAGCTCACCATCCGAGTTCAAATTATTATTATTATTTAAATAATCGACGCGGAGACAACAATTTTATAATAGCTATAAAGAGAACAAATTCTGCTGTCATCGCCACACTACAACAAAGTCATGAAGGTTCACCAAAATCGATTTTCTTGTCACAATCATCAGTGGAAAGCCGTGACTGAAGAGAAACCATGCTGAATCAATGATTAATATACATTCAATAATGTGTTACGAGAACAAAAAAAGTGCTAAAATAGAATGAGGGCAGGTGAGACAATAGAAGTAAAGTGAGAGCTAAGTGCAACAGGGGTGAGGAACTAATTGCAACGCTAGAACTGTGTAGTGAGACAAACAGTCATGCTGTGCACCTACGAAAACAATCTTAACGCAACTACATGTTTCTTCTGCTTACAAAGATCAGGCTTATGCAAACGAATACAAACAGCCTCAAGTACTTTCAACTGACTAGCGTACCGTGCACGACAAAGAACAGAAAAACTACAATCATCATACACCTGCAGACACTTAGGGTGAGACAACAGGTGAAGAAAAACGGCAGACTTCTTATGATCACAATCACCATCGGATTCCTCGTCTCCACCTACCGCAACCTCGTCCTCCGTCTCATCTTCCAACTCTCCCTCGGTGTCGTCCTCCGTGTCATTCTCCTCATCAACACCGATCGGTCCCAGGCTCGCTTCATGTTGCTTAACCTCTGTCCGTTGACTCCTGTTTGAAGAGCACCAGTGCCTGAAGAGCACCACTTATATAGTGTAGTCCAGGCACAAACATCACCAGGGATACAAACTTACAGAGACACTCCGTTTCCAGCGCGACAAACACCTCGTGAACACCATATAGCAGCGTGAGTCAGTTATCGCTCCTGGACGGTGAGAACAATCTTCCTCAGCCTGCTCAAGCTCAACTGATGAGGGGTGAATTCGCCGAAACACTGTGTATTGAGCAGGGACTGGTGCTTTCTTGCAGGTTTGCCGAGTCGAAGGTTCAATGCACTTCTCGTGTTCTCTGGATGGCAGTCGTGAGTCAGTCAAGTGTCAAGTCGTCGGCGGAATAGCGTGAGCTCCAGTATGGGAGCAAACCCATTCCTAAACAAAATCATCGCCGAGGTCGCAATCTCTACTTCGTATTATTTTATTTATTCAACATCTTATGGCTTCCGATGGCAGCCAAAACGGGAAGATGTGAGTGATAGCCAACCATGGTAAAAAGAAGGAGAAGATTATATACATGAAAGGGAAACAGCGGAAAAGCTATATTGATTAGTTTATTTATTAATATTATTGTGCACTCAGTCATCAGCAGACCCTCAGATCCACTTTAAATTGTGGCAGTTCGGCTTGACACGGCAGTTACAGGGTAGGTCAGGATTCGGCTGTTCCAGTATACGCTTGTTATGGCCGCTGATGAACCCTTCGTGGCGATTGTCAGGCAACAAATGTCATTTACCAAGCGAAAGTCACCAGAGAAGACAACGACCAAATCAAACACTACATCGGCTCGATGGAGCCAGCATTCAAGAACCGTTTCAACAACCACACATCATCTATGCGCCATCCAAAGTATGAGAATGCCCCCGAACTCTCGAAATACACATGGAAAATGAAAGAGAAAGGCAAACAGACATCCATCGGATGGTCCATCATGAAGAAACGCCGAGCCTACAGCAACATCAGCAAGCGATGCAACCTCTGCCTGGAAGAAAAACTGCAGATCATCACCGCGGACAAGACAACGCTACTGAACAAGAGGAGTGAGCTTGTATCAAAATGCCGACACGCCAACACATTTCTACTCAAAAGCCACAGTGCAGCCGTGACATTATCACAGGTGTGCAACATCCCCAATACACATATATGCACACACACACATACATGTACAATCATGTACGTGCACATACACACCTGCGTGCACTTGCAAAACAAACATACAGTATACTGTGACACGATCTGAAGTGAGCACATACGCGTGAGCCTAGAGCCCTCCGCATCACCAATAGCACTTTAACAGTTCTGAGGGATTACCGTCACACCCTGGCTGCTGTCTACAAATTCACACCTTCCATTTCTATATTCAATAGCAATCTACACTTTCTGCGCTAATACTCCGGTACTGTAATAGCTCCCTCACCTAAGCAACCATCCGCACGGCCATCATGGCAATATTTTTCGTGCTGAATCAAACACCAACCAGCTATCGCTAGGCTATGCTTTATATTGGCTAAATCCCACTGAGCATGTACCTACGGTAATAGTTGCCTGATGATTGCATTGAGCAAGAAACTCCGAGTTGCGACAAATCTGTGAAACTCCATTGTGCCTTTTGTGTATGTATATATACGCAGATTGAGTATATATATATATTTCGCTCCTCGATTTCGATCTTGTAGAGCACTCTTAATAGGACAGTTTGAGCACTCTCAGCGCTAGTACATTGAGCTGTCCTAAAGTCTGTGGTTCTCGTAGCCATGGCTGGCAGTTCAATCCTATTTCAAGCTCGGAGTTGCACTGATGAGGCCTCATTGGCCGAAACAGTCTGGCTGTCTGCATCATTGAGTATTTCGCTCCTCGATTTCGATCTTGTAGAGCACTCTTAATAGGACGCACTTGCGCTAGTTAGCTTTATGCTTTGCCCGCTGCTTCTAGCAGTTTGAGCACTCTCAGCGCTAGTACATTGAGCTGTCCTAAAGGCTGTGGTTCTCGTAGCCATGGCTGGCAGTTCAATCCTATTTCAAGCTCGGAGTTGCACTGATGAGGCCTCATTGGCCGAAACAGTCTGGCTGTCTGCATCATTGAGTATTTCGCTCCTCGATTTCGATCTTGTAGAGCACTCTTAATAGGATGCACTTGCGCTGGCTAGCTTTATGCTTTCCCCGCTGTTTCTAGCAGTTTGAGCACTCTCAGCGCTAGTACATTGAGCTGTCCTAATGTCTGTGGTTCTCGTAGCCATGGCTGGCAGTTCAATCATATTTCAAGCTCGGAGTTGCACTGATGAGGCCTCATTGGCCGAAACAGTCTGGCTGTCTGCATCATTGAGTATTTCGCTTGCGAATCTCTGCAAAACGAGGTAGACCAAGGAAGCAGGACAGACTGGACGTGGATCAGCGCACTGATGTCGACCGAGGCAATCGGAATTGCAGGGACGCAGGGCGTAATGGGAGAGATTCGCAAGCAGCAGGATCGGAGGTGACAACGGCCCAGTCGTCGGGTCGGGGGAACGGTACCTCGACAATCAAGTGTCACTAGTCGGGCAGTGCTAGTTGTCGTGAGTGGTATTCCGATGATGTATTCTCTGTTTTGTCACGTGGTAGGTCTTTGTTACATCTTGCCGTGTTGGAAGCTTTGTACATATGTAAGTGAGACCCTGAGCTTTGTGTTCAGAAGAAGAATGTGTTTTTGAATTCTTTATTCTCACGATGGCACCATCGCCAATCAGAGATACATTTATGAGAAGGTGAGATTGTGGGTTAAACAGTTGGAAAGTGATTTACATCACTTTGAACTTTACAAGTATGGGAGAGGGTGAGCGCTGCAGGAGCAGATTGAGTTAATCAGCAGTGAGCAGATTTCTTGTTTGAAAGCTGGTCGGGAGGAGACGTCACGAATGCTAGCAGGGAGGGCATTATAGTATTCTAGGGACTTGTACAGTGGGGAGTCTTTACAGCGATCGGTTCTGGAGGGTGGGAGGTGCCAAGTGCGTGCGTGTCGAAGGCTGTACTGGGCCGTAACTTGAGCGGGGGTGTTGAGCAAGCGTATGTGTTGTGGGGCATATTGGTATTTTATGGAGTGAGCAAGAAGGGTGAGCTTCACTTTGCGGCGAGAGAACATTGTCGGCCATTTGAGCCGATGGAGCAGTGTTTAATGATCCAGAGGAGTGTAGAGGGTGAGACAGAGGCATATTCTGGCCGCCTTGCGCTGGATTCGCTCAAGACGGTCAAGGGCTGCGATTGAGAGCGGGGTGACAGCAATGCATGCATATTCAATTATAGGCAGGATATACGTTTTGTAAATGAGAGAGAGAGTGATTTAGTGTGTAGATTTGATTTGAGCCTAAAGAGAATATTAAAAGATTTTACGGCTTTCTTTAGCACAAAGTCAGGGTGGGCTGACCATCTTAGGTCATGCTGAAAGATGATGCCGAGGTGACGATGTTGTGTTACTGTTTCTAGTAGGGTTTGGCCAAGTTTTATTTCGGGTAGTCGTGGTGGGGGTCGGTTAGCATGGTAGAACGGGAGGATGGCGGTTTTTGTTTATGGACTAGCAGGTGCCAGCGCTCTAGCCATTCTGCTGCGGCATCGACGCTTCTTTGTAGCGCAGCCTCACACTCAATGTAGCTGCCTGCAATGGCAATTAGTGCGGTGTCGTCCGCGAACTGGCTACACGAGGTTGTAGCATTTTCACAGGCAGTGGGCAGGTCAATGGTGTACGCCAGGAACAGAAGTGGTCCCAGGACCGAGCCCTGGGGCCACTCCCGCTGGTATGGGTATGAAGGCGGATGTTGTGCCTTCAACCTGCCCCCACTGTCTGCGTCCTGTCAAGTAGGCTTCGAGCCAATTGTGAGCCTTGTCGTCGACACCGTAGTGGCTCAGCTTTTTCAGCAAGCCTTGATGCCACACACGATCAAAGGCTTTACTGAGATCGAAGAAACACGTTACAACATGCTTCCCCGCATCCCTAGCTGTGGATATCTGGTGGACGATCCGTGCGAGTTGCAGTTCGGTCCCGTCTTGTTTCCTGAAGCCGGATTGGTTGGAGGGTAAGTGCGGTGCTATGTGATTGTACAGACGAGAGTAGACTATTTTTTCTTGTGTTTTTGATATTATACTGAGCAGGGAGATGGGTCAGTAGTTGGTAGGATGGGAGGGGTTGCCCGACTTGGGGATGGGTGTAATAGTTGCGTCTTTCCAATCCTGTGGTATTTCTCCGGTTCTGAAGGACAGATTGTAGAGACTAGTGAGAGATGGGGAGATTTCCTTTGCAGTTTCTTTCAGGAGCCGAGTTGGGATGTTGTCAAAGCCTGGGCTCTTGCCAGTGTCTAGACTGCTTAGAAGCTTCTCGACCTCTTCCACTGTTGCTGCGATTGCATTTAGAGTAGGACTGATGTCAGGGGTAGTGTTGATGTCTGGTGTAGTACAGGTGGTCTTGTCGATGGACTGTTGGCTTTGGGAGATAAAGAACTTGTTGAGAGCTGTTGCCTTCTCCATAGCCGTGGCTGCAGTGGAGTTGGCTGTCGATAGTGTGGAAATTGTTTGCTTAGGCGGTTTCTTCAGGTGCTTCAGTAGACGGTGGAGGTTTGTACCCGTTGACGTTGTTTGTTGGACAAAATCGGACTTAGCCTGTCGCAAAAGAGCGGTTACTCGGTTACGCTGGGCTGTGTACAGTTTCCAATCTGAGTCTAGTTGAGTCGCTTTGGAGGTGCGGAACTTTGTTTTGATCTGGCTGAGGAGATCCTTCGTCATCCAGGGACGAGTGGGCGTAGAATTTTTGCGGGACTTGCTTCTGGTCACTTGGCAGTGGTGCACGGCTAGTTTCATCTGGTCTCTCCAGAAGTTCCAGAATGTTACTGGCTGAGGGTCAGTGGGATGTGGATCGTACTGCAGATTGCAGGCAGCAAGAGCTTTACGCAGGGACGCAATGCGTTCCTCGCTCCACAACCAGTATGTGCTGGAGGTGCTTTGCTGTGTAGTACTGCTCTCATTTATATTATTATTGGTATTATTGTTTCTGTGGGTGGTGTGCTGCTGGGGTCGTAGGTTGCCTTGTATGACAACATGATCAGAGGCACCCATAGGGGGCAGGCTTGTGATGGTGATGTTATGGCGGCTGAGGCTAGAGATGACCAGGTCCAGGCACGATGTAGGTGTGTGTTGGCGTAGGTGGGTGGCAAAGGAGACGTGTTGTGTGAGGCCACGAGTCTCGCACAGCCAATGCAGGTCCTCACCTAAGGCATCAGTGGTGTCGCTGGGGTTCCACAAGCAGTTCTTGGCGTTGAAGTCGCCAAGGAGAAGTATCTCATCCTGGAGTCTTTCAACTAGCTTTATTGCTCTCTCCAGTTCCATCACGAACTCTGCGGGGTCGGACCGCGGAGGACGGTAGATGTTCCCTACCACAAGGGAGGCTTGGCCGATTGTTATTCTAATCCAAATACATTCCGCTTGAGTCATGGGAATGGTAATTGTCTCGTGTTGGCAGCTGTGTGGTATGTATGTGTTTGAATTTGTTTGAATTCTTTATTCTCACGATAGCACCATCGCCAATAAGAAATAAATTCATGAGAAGGTGAGATTGTGTGTCTTTGCAGTTGTTTGGCACTGTTTGTCGTGAAGGTGCGAAATATAGCCCTTGATCTCTTGATATTTCTCTCTTTTTCTTGTCACTACATTTTTGTCACTTATTGGATTTGCATGCTGTTTTCTTGATTCCTCACATCTATATTTTTTCGTGTCACTTCTACACTTAATTGGAGTGATGTATTTCTGAACTTCTTTCCTTATAGTTGTAGTCCTTTAGCTTATTTCCATAATTCCCTGTAGTATTTTGAGAAGAAGGGAACGAAAACGTTCAATACTTTGACACATGTCCTAATTGGCTGGTGGTGACTCTTGCGTAGATGCATGCGTAGATAACACATTTTTTGTAATAATAATAACTTTAATATTTTTAAGGAGGCTCCAACCCTTTGGGGGTGATTTTTTTTCTTCATAAACCCTCTCCTTTTTGCGGATGAGTGTGCTCTATATCATCCCATGTTACTCCACAAAAAAATTCAGGGGGTGTTTCCGCGGAAATAAGGATGTTTGAGGTGTATTTCTAGGGGTGGGTGTATTTATCGATTTCAGCCTAAATTTGCTTGTTTTGGGGTCATATTTCAGATTTACCAGTTGTCTGGCTTCTCTTTGTGATTGCAAGTCCTTTCACACATCACAGTGAAGCATTTGAGCAAGAAAATCTGGCAATCAGCATTGACTACTCAGAAAAATAGTAATTTTGGTACAAAAATGAACTTCGCAGAAATGCCTGTCCGCAAAGTACAATTGGGTGCACAGCTTCATATTTTCTTCATGGACATGCCCTTTTTATTTTATTTTTGGGATCCTCATACTTCATAGAAACTAGAAATATATAATTTTAGAGGGGTTACCGTGCATTTTAGACCTCCAAAAATAAAAATAGGACAGAAAATTGGCCGATTTTCCACCATTCTTGGAATTGCTATTTTTCAGGAAAGGTGATCATTCTATGCATTCCTTGTGGTATTACTCCAATTTTTTGTGTCAAAAGCATTGAATGGTCCCCCAGCTTGTTATAGTATACATGGAGACTAGATGAGGCCATGGTTCCTGGGCTTTTTAGCCCTTGATCTGGATATCGGCATGATCCATGCACAACGTTATTCATGATCCAGGCCGAGGCCTACTGACCCTGAGCACAGTTCAGACCAGCTTTGCATCGCAACTCTTGCAATAGTTCACTCCTAGTATTTCTCATAAAGCAACAGGCAAAGAGCTTGAGGAGGATAACAATTATTATTATATTCGGGGGGGGGGCAGTTTCATGTTTGTAGTACATGTACAATGTAGATGCAGGTTCAACTCAATATTGGCAATGAACGACTGCTAGTAATTGTAGCACCCATTAGGTATAATCATACACTATTCCCAATAACATGGAACAACCACAAGTGTATGTGGGTGCATGCGCATTGCACACATTGATACATACATGTACGCTTACATGCACATGCTCACAAACAAGTACCCCTTGCACACACAAATACACGTACGTCATATACGCGCACCCGCAATAGCATACACCCACATGCAAAATGCATGCTCTTGAGCTTAGTTACCATATTCTGCTGTCCATGCACTTGTGCACGCGCGCACACACAACATGCACTGCGCGCGCGCGCGCGCACACACAAACAACATTTAGGCTCACACGCGTGCCTGCGTATGTGCATGCACATAGTGCTTATGGGTAGAGGTGCATGCATTCATCATAATAGAACTGGTGCGAGTAGTGTAGGAATATTTTCAAATCACTGGTGCTGTACAACACAACATTTACAAAATACTTCACACACTGACAATAGAGAATAGTACTGCAAAACAACATACTCAATTTTCAGTGCTGCATTTTATTCAAGTGGACGCAGGTGATGCATCGATGACTTACTGCTGGCGACGTTGGCAGCTGACACTGTCACAGCTTTCGTAAATAGCCCAAGTCACTGAGCAGTAGCTCACCAACGATTTACCACTCACTCAAGACTGCAATGTTTTCAGCGTAGCAATATATTTCGCCACTTGAGAATTAGGAGTGGGTCCACTTACCAGAGTCTGTGCACCCACTTCAGTCTCTCTCTCCAAAACGCGCTTACAGTAGGTTTTGGTCCCTGGCCTGGTACATGGTGTTACACAGCCATCGAGAAGCTTGGCTCCGTTCTCCTTGTTCATTTTTTCGTCAAGCAAAATTATTCAGGATCTCGAGAAATCGAGCTGTAAAGTCGACTTCTTGCTCACACCAGCGATGCTTTTGAAAACATGCCCTGATACCCACTGACACAACGGAGGAAAAAACAACAGGAACCTCGATGGGGCCCAGGGAAGACTACAGGTGAAGAATGAAACAATATTCTCTGATAAGACTGTCGATCGCGGAGTTCAAATTTTAGTAAGTTGAGATGGGAATTTCCCAACTTTTCGCACTTATCGGCAAAAACAAGACTTTTGCCTGCAAAAAACAGAGCACCAGACCGGCTGCGCAGCGCAGAAGGTTGGAGCCTCCTTAAGGCAAATTGGATTTCTTTTTAAAGAGAACACAAACCTACAAATCATGTTGAAAGACAAAAAGTACATTGGACTGGGTAGGCGCTATCCACAATGCCAGTTAATAGCTGTGCTGGTGAAATACATGGATTCTGCCGACCATGGGTCTCATTAAAAGCACAATTCACAATTATCACTTCCTGCGATGTAACACTGGCGGTGAGCCCAGACGCCCAGAAGCAATCGATGATTACAACACACTTACTTGCCAACCATACCGGTTTTCCCGGTATTATATCAAGGAACTACTTTCACCTACAATATTTGCATCACAATCAACCCATACTATCATCCTCGTTAGCGGAATACAATTTAAAATTGAATGAAGCCAAAACCGAATATACTACAATTAAAAGAGAAAAGGACAGAGTAGACGAGCGATGGCGGAACACGGTCGAACTAGGATCGATGCTTGGAGTGGAGGAAGATATCAGTCGGAGAAAACGTCTAGCAACATGTGCCTTACATCAGCTGTGGGTGATATGGCTAAGAGGAAACCAGGCCCGTGAACCCCTTCGGATTAGGTTATACAGCAGCTTTATTCTCCCAATACTTCTTTCTAACTGCGGCACATGGAGCCTGACAGAGACTCAAGAAAAGAAACTTGACTCGTTCCACCGCCAGCAGTTACGAGCTGTCATAGGGGTCAAATATCCCCGTATAATACGCAATGAAGCACTGTACAAGCGCACTGGCTCCAAGCCACTCAGCAGAATCATTCAGTCTGCTAGGTGGAGAATGCTTGGCCACATGCTTCGACTAGACACCTCATCCCCGGTCCAGGAGGCTATGTCAGCATACTTTCAGCCAGGAAGCTCAGGGTTCCGAGGCCGCCCGAGAACAACCCTCCCACGATCCATCAACAACGACCTGAAAAATTCCAGATCCACAAACTCCCTCACATCACACGAGGATCTAGTTGCACTGAGGCAGCTAGCCCAGGATCGTCGAAAGTGGAAGGAACTGATGTGTGCTGTGTGTAATGGCTGAAGTTATACAATTACACTAGATACCCTTAACAATAATAACGGATACAATTACACTAGATACTGTAACACACTAGATACTCTAGATACTAGATACTCTAACAATTTTATCAACACTTATGATAATTACCACATCAAATGCTGCAGAGACCTATCCAGAATCGGCAATATGCTGGCCCTGGCCTGGAGATCTGCAACTACAATCAGCTTCTACTTTGCAACATTAACGGATTAGTCCCCTTTGTCGATTGATGGATCAATCGGTAGATTCGGCTCTGTTTTTCTTTCCTTTCTTTCTTGTTTTGAATTGTATGTTGAACTCATTGGATTTCTTTGTATTCTGTATCTCGTTATCGTCACTTCCCTCTAGCCCTCTCGCTTAGGATGAGCTTTCTTTTTTATGGCAGCTTAAAGCGAAGGCTATATACCTGCTTTATGCAGGTTGATGCCAACGCGAACAAGCAAAATAATAATAATAATAATAATAATAATAATAATAATAATAATAATATTAACTGGTTTTGAGGGAAAGAGACAAACGGGAAAAGTCTGAAGAAAAAATTGACTGTCACCACCAGGACTCGAACCAGGGACCCTCGCTTGTAGCCAGCGATGCTCTAACCACTGAGCTATGGTGTAGTCGTCATCCAAGCAGAGACCGTTCAACGTTTTCTTCAGACTTCGTAACTCACACTTCCTGTGAATCCACACAGGCGGGTGGGACGCAGCCCTCACTGTACCCACACACTTCACGTACAAACTAGCACGCGGGGAGCCCCAAGTCATAAAATATTAACTGGTTTTGAGGGAAAGAGACAAATAATAATAATAATAATAATTTGTAAGAAAGGTTTGCTCCCCACACCGGAGCTCGCGCTATTCCGCCGACTTTACTTGACACTTGACTGACTCACTCACGACTGCCATCCAGAGCACACGAGAAGTCCATCGAACCTTCGACTCGGCAAACCTGCAAGAAAGCACCACTCCCTGCTCAATACACAGTGTTTCGGGGAATTCACCCCTCATCAGTTGAGCTTGAGTAGGCTGAGGAAGATTAAGCCTGAAGAGCACCACTTATATAGTGCTCTCCAGGCACAAACATCACCAGGGACACAAACTTACAGAGACGCTCCGCTTCCAGCGCGACAAACACCTCGTGAACACCAGATAGCAGCGTGAGTCAGTGTCGCTCCTGGACGGTGAGACAGACGTCGAGGACCCTCGGTCATTCGCAACGCTGTCACCTCCAAACCAACTAGTCGCAAGCCCGCGCTGGGCACAACAGTACGAAGTAGTGGTTAATAATAATAATAATAATAATAATAATAATAATAATAATAATAATACTTTCACCATCCGAGTTAAACTACTGTCAGTACCGGCATACCAGGGATTTTTGACTTTGATCGAAAAACCACCGGTTTTGACCTGAACCATGAGTGTTCAAAAAAAAGGTTGTTTTGTGGTGTGACAAGGGCACATGCAGCCCTGCATTTCACAGAATCACACATGTAGGGGCGATCTGACAATAAAGAAACTCAGGTTTTGGTCCCCCAATGAGCAATAGAAATGAATGAAAAGAAAGAAAAAATTGCCAACAAATTGCCAGAAAATATACAAAATTGCCCAAAAAAGAGAAAAATGGCCGAAATTGGCAATAACCAGGAAAGGGAAAAGAGAGAAAGTTAAGGAAAGCTGGGTGTGTGACTAAGGGATTTGCTTTGGCTGGGTTGGCAAATATGAACACGTACATGGGTACCTTGGATGCATTTGACCAGCTTCAATCCAGCTACCGACTCCTTCGGCGCTCAAAAAAATCTGGAAGTATATGTATTACGATTTGGTGGAAATTGCAATCATCAACTCTGACATACTAATGCAAGAGTGCAAGAAGGAAAATCCTGACGAACTGGCTCGTCCGGCCTCGTGCTCGCAGTCCAATTTCCGTGCTTCCCTTGCACGACAGCTTGCTTATCTTGCACATGACCAGCCACCTCCATTGCCTGCATGTGGACGGAAACGACGGCATTCTGAGGGAGATGGGCAGCATCTGCCTACGGGAATGAGTAGAAGATGTAACTGTACGTTGTGCTAGCAGCGGGATACGACGAAAATCAAGACATACATCGCTTGCTCTGTCTGCAAGAGTCCTAAAGGCAAGCCGTCCTATTTTTGCGTGATGCAAAAAAGGCAGTGCTTCAGCGATTATCACCAGCAATGACCACCTTGCAACTGACCAGCTAGATAGCAAACCTATTCAGAGAGGTTTTGCTACTGTCACACCACGTCAAGTATAAGTTTGATGCGTGTATTTTATACGGGTTTCGATACAATACACACAAGTCTTGGTGGGCCTGGCAATTTGTTCTCTTTCCAGGGAGTTCACATCCAGACTGATCCTTTATTATTGTTATTTTTTACTATTGAACACTCACTGCATGATGAACTAAAATGAGGAGATATCCTTTGACTATGAAGTTCTCCCAATCCTTTCAAAAATAAGAATATGACCACAGTGTACAACCCTATGTATGGAGCGCTCCATCCACGTGCTGATGTAGCCCGAATGTAGCCCGTATGTACGTCAGTTGCAAGGAGGGTGGACGTGGTTTGCAAACAGCTGTCACCATGGAGAAAAACAACCTGCAGCCTTATGTGCTTCAGTCAGACGAGGAACTCCTGAAGGTGGCTGCGCCCATTCTGTGGCCACATCTGGATGCCCCACCGGACTCCTCACAGGTGGTGAAGTGCCGGCTTCAAAAAGAACACCTCTTGACATGGACCCGGAAACCCTTGCATGGACAGTTTTTTCAGCAAACAGAACAACTGACTGTGGTGTCAGACAGGGTTTATTCACAACTAGCAAGGAGGACAACAAATGAAGAACTACATTCCAAAGCAGTGTGCGAACACAAAAGGGAAGTCTGTATGAACACAAAAGGAAAGTGTGCACGAGCGCATATGGAAGCAGGAGCTCTAGGCGCCGGCATACGGGGTGCAGAAGTTACACCATATAAGGAAGTATGCCATATACATCACTGACCAACGAGAACACCTGCCCTGGAGTTGGCTGACAAAGGCTGGTCTCAAGAAAACCACAGAGAGCCTGATTGTCGCGGCCCAAGACCGGGCCTTGCCAACAAACCTGCTCAAGGCCCAAATCTTCCATCAGGTCAGAAGCCCCTGTGTTGAATGTGTGGGAAGGCAGGCGAGTCGGTTGCCGATATCCTATGCGAGTGTTCAAAGCTCGATGGACGAGATTACTTGTAGTGTCATAATCGGCTGGTTTCTCTGGTCCACTGGCCGCTCTGCCGTGTACATAGGATACCATGTGAAGACAGGTACTACAACCACCACTGTGCAACGGTACAAGAGCATCCTGCCCCCGAGGATATCGTGCCTGAAGCTAGAGATAGTACAGAAGCCCACATCTCTCCACAGGACCAGAAGATCAAGATTCTGTGGGATTTCAACATCCGGTGCGATCGCTTCATTGAGCACTTAGTGCCTGATATTGTTCTGGTTGATGGACCTACCAAGAAGGCCCTGATCATTGACATTGCTGTGCCTGGTGATCCACGCGTTGCTGTAAAGGAAGTTGAGTCAACGCCAAATATTACTTCGTGCTTGTGAAATCCATCGGCTATGGCAAGTTGAGACTCAGATTGTTCCTGTGTAGGGGGCCTATTATATGTGCAACTCCAGCCCGAGTTGAAGCGGGCGGGCCAGCCCGGGTTGAAGCGAGCAGGCCAGCCCGGGTTGGAGAAAGCGGGCCAGCGCGGGTTGAAGGGAGCGGGCCAGCCCGGGTTGAAGCGAGCGGGCCAACCCAGGTTGGAGCGAGCGGGCCAGCCCGGGTTGAAGCGAGCGGGCCAGCCCGTGTTGGGGCATCGGGGTGGGATCCCGCCTCGCCTGGCCAGCCCGCATGACATGTATTGGGCACTGTTTCCAAACAGTTGCCAGGATACCTTGGCACCATCGGAATCACCAGCTAATGCTGTGTGTCTGAATTGCGAAAGAATGCTCTCCTTGGCTCGGCAGCTATCCTGCGTAAGGTCCTTGATTTGTAATGCTCTGGGGTGGGTGGTGGAGTTCCTTCGGTCATATTTTCCTCCAAACCCAGGACCGGCGGAAGCAGTTATTGATTGGTCCGGCCATACCCTTTCATACAGTTTGTGTACGATATGGAGGGTATACACATGACCTTCTCACCAGTAGACACACGTTGGTGGCCAACGAGTTTGTCCGGCCATGGGGCCTACAACCCATCTCGTGTTTCCTATGATCGATATTTAAACGAGAGTTATGTGTTTCACACTGTTGTTAACCTATCAACATTTTAATTAATATCCATAATTATTATAAAATGGCAATAAATAAGATAAATTGTGCACTCATAACAACAGCAAAAAATGAAGAAAGTTAAGTTCCATAACGTTTTCTTGTGACTGTCATCAGTGGAACGCCGTCACAATGGTGAGTGTGTATTACTTGAAGAGTGTGAGTGATACAAACGTTGTATCACTCACACTCTTCAAGTAATACACGCGCACCATTACATTCATTCACACAGTATCACATTCATCTGCCACTACCTTTCTCACATACACTATATTCACACATTGCAAAGGTGCAAACTTCGCTTTTTGTATTTGCTGGCTGCTGTATTTCTACCTGAAACCATATTAGCTACATGTATATAAGTGTGTGTTTTAGTTATTACATTTTTATGTGACGGCGTTCCACTGATGACAGTCACAAGTAAACGTTATGGAACTTGACTTTCTTCTTTTTTTGCTGTTGTTATGAGTGCACAATTTATCTTATTTATTGCCATTTACGACTATTGCCTCCTCGTCGATTGTTTACATAATTATTATTATAAATACTTCCTCCGCGTCATCGAAATTGTCGCAGTTTGACTCAGTTTGATATAAAACGGGGTATTTACTCCCCAGCACTCATACCAGAGGCAAGGAATCTCACATAGGCGATAGTCATCAGTATAGGGTGACGGCAAAATTCTATTTTTTGTTATTGGAAGCTGGAATTTTTGAACTAGACGCAATTTCTTTGCTGATGTCGCTGCGATGGCAATTTCGACTCGTTGAGATCAGTCAGGCATTGCAGCCTGCACATTTCTCGTGCGTATGGCCATTCACTCAAGCCTCATCACTGTTTTACCTTAGCTGGGGTGAGAATGACTTCGTGGAACAAGTGGCAGCGCTTGAAGAAACATCGAAGGGTCAGCAAACGAAATGCCTGCAACAGCGATAAAATGTGTCGCTCTGGCTGAGACAATCAGTACATGATTGTGCCTGCAAGAGCCGTGTAGACTCTACACGTAGTGCTAGTGATGCACGCGCAGGTGCCGTACCATGGTATACCAGTGAGAGGGCGCGCTGGACGTGATAGTACACTTACCTGCATGAGCTGTGACCACACAGCTAAAATAAATGGGCATGCCACGGCTAAAAAAAGTTCACTTCAAGATCGAAGTGATTCCGCCGATGGTAATCAACCGACCTCGCAACGATCGTGTATTCTTACTAGGCTTGGTGGTGAAGTAGAAATCTTCCAGAGCTAGCAGATGACAAGCATAGCAGCTCTTGTCCTGTGGAGAAAGTCAAAGCGTTTGAGATGAGGCGCGACCAACTTTCAACCTTCCTTGAAATGTTTCGGAACTATATTTTTGCGTCCATTGACATCAGCGACGACGAGGACTTCATCTCTGCGTGAAAACTCTCAGTCCAACTGTCGTGGAACGTTACTCTAGTCTTCAGACTATCATACTGTGTAATACGTTTTGAATGGCTTAGCTTATGGAGTTGTCAGTAACAAGTGACAAGTCACTAGTCAAACTGCGACAATTTCGATGACGCGGAGGAAGTAATAATAAAATCTTTATTAGGATGACCCAGAGGCTTGTCGCCTATCAAGGGGTTCACCGCTTTGAAGGGTGTACATGTACATGTATGAGCTAAAGTGAAAGTAGTGGAAAGTAAAAGTTGTTCAGCGTGAATGCGTTGGGGAACACACAGAGGGGGGGGGGGGGGGTATGATGTATGGCCCACCTTCGGCTGCTGGATGCTAGCCCGGTGGGTGCCAATCTTCGGCCTTCAGCCCATAGCCAGCAATCGCATGTCATCACGTACATTCAAAATCAACATAATTTTGCGAATCGACCTTTTTTTCAGGATCACTTTTCAACGAGGACGAAGCAAAGTCGGCCGAACGAAGCCTAGAGGAAGAAAATCACCCTCTCCACTTCACCATCACAATACTGACATAGATACGAGATGAAAGAACTAAAAAATCCACAAGAAAACTGTACGGCCATCATCGCGCTGACTTTGGTCTGACTTTGGTCTGAGAATTTCTATCACGATCAAAAATGTACGAGGAGCAATCAACTCGACTCTCCACTTTCAAACCAGGAACTAGACATACCAGTGGTCCTTTTCAGCTGCTCCACGAGCGCAGGAAATGTTCACCGAGGGGCGCAGAGCAGCATCCATTCCAGAAAAAGAGCTAAAATACGAGTGAGACTGCATGCCTAAGTACATGAGTACATGCAGAAAATAGTCAATTTCAGCGTTTCTGCTCCAAACAGCAACTAGCTTCGACTAGAAACAAAGATTACACCAAAGGATCAAACAACAACCATTTTCTGCCGTTTTTTTGCAGATGGCTTGGCCCAGCACGCCAAAAATCACACCTCGGAGGAGTACAAAAATTACAACTCTCAGATGTCCTCGATTGCTGGCCATGCGAGTGCTGATGGATACTAATAGATACGCACTTGTCTTCACTTACGAGAGCAATTTATTCCTTTAGTGCCATAATATGGCCATGTACACTCACATTGACCAGTACTAGTACAGAAAGCATTGGGTGGACAGGAAACCGATTCACATCCAGCAAAGTCTGGAGTAAGACCAATAGAAAAACAACCAAGGCGAAATTGGATCAAAGACACAGTAGGTCAAGTGTTGGCTTGGAGTGGTGGACAGATGCATGAATACATATTTTTCTTATCATATAACTTAGAACCTTCCAAGTTGGAAGCCTGTTGGAGTGCGCATCCAAGTTGTGCCAGAGCAGCTAGCCAGTTAGTTGTAGAATGTCAGTACCATCGGTCAGTGTCGTGCAATGTGATCGCATGAGCTGATTGTTTAGTAACTGGTGGTTCTAAGTTATATGATGACAATCATAACATAAGTGGGAAAGGTGAGCGCAACCAAGATAAGCACGAGCTGAAAGTCTCAGTTGGGAAGGACGTTGGTGAATGTTCATGCATGTCGTTGACGATACTGGCAAGGCCATTGGGCATTACGGTCAAACCAAAGAAATATACCACTCAACTTGTGTGGCTCAAAGATGCGAAGATCAATAAAAGCCATTAATTATTTATTAATTAATAAAAGGGGAAGCTATGCAAACAAGAATCACGAAAAACCGAAAGCCTCAGTTAAACAGCACTGTACTTCGACCATGGCAAGTTAGATGGACAACAAGCGGAAGTAACAAGCAGCAGATTCACACGACGATTGTTTCGCAATATAGATATAGATAAGGACGGCTCATCAGGTGTGCAAGAATGGACTCGGGTATAGCATATTTTGTAGTTCCTTGGAGCTTTCTCTTTTCTATAAATATATCCTTGGCTCTTCATCCGAGTCCATTCTTGTCCATTCATTCCACATGCTACTTTGCAGTCGGATGAAGACTTGCCAGGCGTAAATTTGCCAAGTAACTGACAACTTCGTTTGCTTGCAAGATCTTAAAAGACTAGATAGAGGGCTCATTGCCTGATGATTGGTTCAGCCATGAAACTCTGTGTCGCAACGGAATTTGCCACGGTTTTAATTGTGTGCCTGTGTGTACGCCGCTCTGCCTGAATCAGGTATTGAGCATTTTCGCAGAACCTAAGCATACTGCATCTGTGTAGATATGCATTCTGCACCAAGTCCGACGCATCCACAAAATAAATTTTTGCTCTGCTATGCGCAGCAGAATGTACATTGCACACACATGCATTGTACTGCCACTTTGTATTTGCACCATAAGCATGCACGTATACATTCAAATAATTTATTTTAGCTTCCGTGGAGATAGATAACAACAACAAAAAGATAGCGGGTTACGCACTACAGTACTTTTCATAATTATTAGCAATCCTGGCGATCCCCCCGCCCCCGTATTTTGCCGTCTTACCGTACAAGCTCCCTGGAATAACTCGCTGCGAACTCGAAGAAATATTACCGGCAAGAGCATGAAAAATGACTAATTCACTCAAGTACAATATACTTGCCTCTGGTTTACAACAAACTAGTTACTGTAAAACATGTAATTTTAGGTGTATTGCAATTTTCGATGTCAGGGACCTGCCAGGTTTCAGGTGTAATTATTTAGAATTAGGTGACCAGCATTCCCATCACATACAGTGTGTACTCTGGTGTCTTTTAGGTGCAATCTAAATTTAGGTGCTGGTTTTCACTACTGAAACCACCGAAATTAAAGTTACACCGAAAATATCGTGTTTTACAGTATTCCTCTATATGAGGAGCTGCGAAAGCAAAAACCACTAAACCCACAAATCCATTTTTGCCCATTTTCAGTATGAGGTCGCACTGAAAATGTCTTTTGTTTTGGGTAACATGGCCAGAAAATACTGGTCGGTCGGTCGGCGTTCTTTTTTTTTTGATGATATAATAATTATTTCATGCATGCCAAACCTGGCATGCGCATCTGTTCATGTATAGAGTACACTGCCCACAATACAAAATGCGTGGTCAATGTTATTATAAACGTAGGCATGCAATGCTATGAACATGCCATGTACATAGCATTCTCAATCAACAAGACAACAGCTTGATCAAACAGCCAGGACCAGCCAAACTGGTCGTACTCAGACACCGAAAAAAGCAGAGTTCCGCGACCTTGCCCGTCAACACAATCCTCATTCAGCCATCTACCTGTTGCTCCAACGTAAAGAAACAGAAAAGCCCGCGTCTCAACTCCACATGCAGTCCAGCGTTGTCACTCTTGTCAGGAACCAGGTTTGGAGGAGGAAGCAAACACGGCTTTAAAGTGAGTGACGCCTTCCGGACGAAGAGTTTCTA
Organism: Sycon ciliatum; assembly: GCF_964019385.1. Taxonomy (NCBI): domain Eukaryota; kingdom Metazoa; phylum Porifera; class Calcarea; order Leucosolenida; family Sycettidae; genus Sycon; species Sycon ciliatum. The sequence goes on from NC_088652.1 coordinate 11,589,991, forward strand.
ACAAATTTCCATGACCCATGCATCTGTTGACGACAGTGCGGCCGCTGTCAAATATAGTGACGGAAATTGCAGGCAGATTCGCGGCCACTAAAGTCTCTAAACTAAAACATATCAGGGTCGAAAACATTACACTTGGCTACTACAAGTACAAGCACCCTTCAACAAATCCGACTCGATCAAGTCAACTCGAAACAAAGGACCGGAATGTCTAGCCAGAGCCACGAAGGAATGCCTTGGGCCTAAAACATCGCGAACTAAGCGCATGTACATGTACATGTGTATGATGCACATATAAAATACATCGGAATGCATGAATGCGTACAAACAAAAAAGAAGAAACCGGCCAGCGTTCAAAACATCGGTCGGTCGGATTACCCGAAACGAAAGACTTTTTTGCTGGGGCCTGACCCAAAATCTGCCCTAGCCCAGCCTTGACCTCTATTTCCATGAAACCACATTGGGTAGCGAGGCCCTGGTCTGTGTTTTCCTCGTGACGCGTTCAGTGAAATCCACCTTCAGTAACTTTCCAGAAATTAGGGTTTGAAATCCATATTTTCCGCTAAAAGAGTTTTAAAAGGCCAAGGCAAAACATCAATTCTCGGGACATAAAACAGAAAGAATACATCCACATTACCTGCATATACCCGTTGTCCGCAGCCAAGCCATCAAGCGAGAGCACTGCAGCACGGCAGAGGCTTTCGTCATCTCGCTTGTACAGCGTATAGCGTATAGAACATAGCGTATAGAACATAGCGTATAGAGCATAGCGTATAAAGCATAGCGTATAGAACATAGCGTATAGAGCATAGCGTATAGAGCATAGCGTATAGAGCATAGCGTATAGAGCATAGCGTATAGAACATAGCGTATAGAGCATAGGGTATAGAGCATAGCGTATAGAGCAGAGCGTATAGAGCATAGCGTATACTTCGAAGTGGAATACAGCGTGTAGCGTATATTTAGCGTATCCCCGCACGATAGCGTACGGAGTCTGTCTGCCTATAAAAGCTGCTGCTCACAATTCTCTTTTCCCCCAGTGACAGTTACAATTCAGCTAGAGTTAGAGTTTCCTTTATTTCAGTTCAGTGTTTTTAAATAAACAACAGTGTTCACTGAAACCCTGGTAGTATTTTGCCTGTGAGAGACTACGGCCCGCTACAAAATTGGTGGCAGCGGTAAATTTGTTTTCTCGTTAAACAAGCATGGCCGCCAACCTGCTGCCCCATCTGTCCCTGCTCCTGCGCAACAAAAGGGTTCAGCCACGCTGAAGGACAACTAGCTCAACATGATGCAAGCCATCGTCTTTGGTGCCACATTTGCTCCAGCGTAAGGTAATTCCAGATATGGCATTTTCTTTCCTGTCTCCCTTCAGTCCTACTTTATGCGAGTGTGTAAATCCAGTTTAGTTTAGTAGGCGTCTGATCATGGTGAACCACGGTCTACCTAGCTAACCTGTGACAATGTGTGTGACCACGGTCTACCTAGCTAACCTGTGACAATGTGTGTGACAATGGGTTCCACAGTGTATTCAGTTCGGTTTTGAACTATGACTTTCCTGGCGGGTTGTGCCAGGGTTGTGCAGCAAGAGCGCTGTGGTTTTTCAGGTCCTATTTGGAGGACGGTTCTTTCCCCTTTTGACCCGGTGAGACAGTGTGAACCTGGTGTGCTGCTACTTTATGATTTTTTATCAGTTCAGTCTTCTATCTACTCCAAACATTATCATTTCCGATATGATTTGCCATATTCCGGTCGACGCTCCACAAGTAGTTCGCTATCTCCTACAGATGGCTGCTTGGTTTCTCCGTAGTGACGAGCTCGTTTACCTGTATATTGTGGGGATTGAGATTCATGACGCATCCACGTTCGTCTCACCCCTCCCCCTCCCCCGCAGGCTCGTCCAATGAGTCGAAGGTCTCATCCATATTGACCAGACCGACAAAGCTAAAAGGAAAAGTGAAAGCTTTGAGACGAAACAAAGAGGATTAGATCGAGGGAGCCTTCTCCTTTTTGAACCAAAATTCCAAAAATAATGCTGCACCGAATCCAGAGAACGTGTGCCATGCGGACCTTACTACATTGTTACATGTGGATATTGCGCCTTGCAGAAAACGGCCAGTGGCGCTTGATCGGCTTTTCCCGTTCACCACGGATTTCTACGATCGATTTTAATGGGCAGCATACATTTTTGTAAACAACTATCGCGCGCGCACAGGAATCAGCTCGCTGGGTGATTTCAGCTCCTACCGGTGTCTCTTTTCTTTTTTTGCGCCCATCACGTATTGCATCTCAGCTCTGCATATGCAGTCACAGAGGACATGTCGAAAGCGTGTAAATGTCGGCTTGATTCCGAATTCATTTTGTGACCAAACAGTTTCTTTGAGCTTTGATGGAATTTACTCTCACCATGGGACGAAAGCGACATGGACACAGACTCGTTCTCAAGGCAATGACCTGGCCAAGCCAGCCGACACCTGCCAAGCCAGCCGACTTCAACCACTTTTTGAGAATAGCAAACGCCTGTGAAAGCTAATAGAAAACGGCGTCGACTCCTAAATTCCAAAAAAACGGCGATCGTGAAATACTAAAAGAATCTCTACAAAAAATGTGGATCGATCGCTGTCGTATAAATCAACACGTAATTACATAAGAGTGTAATGACTTCTATTCACTCACGCCGTTTCAGTGTTGTGCGCGTTCATCTGACCCGAGGCAATCAAGTGTCATGTACATAGTGTTTTCTGATCGTGGCAAGCTTCAAATACTAGTACTTTCTTCTTGAGACAAGAGTGAAGACAAGGCGAGACCAAAATAAAATCGAGATTCCCGGGCAGGACCCATGTGAAATTGGTGCGGGCGGGCGAATTTTATTTTTTTATATTTTTTCCCATGTATGTACATGACTATATATGTGTGCATGCCATGTTGAACTTTTTTTACAGCATTTTCCGGAAATTTTTATTCAGTTTTTACAGAAAACAGGTACGCGGTTTACCCGTTCAATTTTCTATAATTCGGCCGACGATGGCCCTGATCTGTACATCTGGGAGTCGTACAAGCTCGGGTTTGTGTGACTCCACGTCACAGATCTACTCACACGATCAGTACTGTACATGTATGAACTGTTAAAAAATAAAAAGTAAATTGGCTTTGGCTCGATTTTGGTGCGGGAGGGCCCGGGAATCTCTATTTTTTTGGTCTCCCCTAAGCGCCAATTTTAACCTCGCTGACCAAGTACAACACCAGCACAGCACCACAGCCTGTAACCTACCAATGCAAATCACGTTGTGTAGCTTATCACGCGCTGTATCCTGTTCACCATTAATGCCATCAATTGATGCCAAAAACCAGCCTGGTTTTGAAAGCCAAAAACTGTTGGGGATTTTATATTGTTGTAGTGCATTGGTTATGCAAGGTTTATTACTATTTTTGGCAAGAGACAGCTGTAATTTTCCACAATGCGTTAATGCCATGTCCAGATTCATCATCCTGTGCTTGCCTGGATCCAGGATATGCAGTTTCAGACTGCTGTCACCAACACATTGATGCTCTCCTGGACATGCATAAAGTCACATACGGAGAATAAACATTGAGCCAATGTGCTGTAGCCCAAACTCCAAAACTGAGCTGGATTATCAAACTTGTAGTACCCATACAACACGAATAGAGTATGGACTGGTGGAATATACACCGGCTTATACCAAGTTAGGGGCCATCCAGAGATATAGATATTTGTTTAGAAACGAAAACTGGTTGCTTTAGGGGAGGAGGTTGAGTGCCTGTTCGCTTCTAAATATCGAGATACAGTTTGTATTTGTGAGGACGTCCAGAAAAAAGACAAAGAAACGATGCTATGTACCACTTGCATGTGTTCGTTTCTCAAGGTGGGGGGTGAGAGGGGAGGGGGAGGGATGAAGAGAAATAACAAGTTTTCGTTCCAAAAATAAAAATCGATATTTGTGAATGGCCCCATAGCGTAAAGTATAGTGTGTGTGGGAATTTAAATCCTCCTCCGATACAAATTTCCGCTTTTTAGAATTAAAACCAGTATTACCAGAGGCTATTGCACATAATCCCCAATAGTGTGTTACTCCGGCATATCTTGCCGTCCAGACAAAATCTCGAAGTTGACGTAATTTTCATGACGCTCTTTGCACCAGTGATGTGGGACATTTGTTCAGGGTGTCGACGCATCAACCGTTTTTCATTGACCTAGGTTTTGCAGGATCAACTGCGGCTTTCTCCATCACAGTGAACAGTTTTGTATTGCGTTATAAAAATTTAATAGAGAGATTTTACAGAGCGAACGGTTGCGCAAATTTTGGTTTGACGTCACGAAAAAGTTCGCAGCTTTGATAAAATTGAAGGAAACGCGAAAAAAACTTTCGCAGTAATGACACAGAGAAGACAGACAGACGGATGGACGGAGGGACGGACGGACGGACGGACGGACGGACGGACGGACGGACGGACGGACGGACGGACGGACAGACAGAGACTTTATATGCAGGGCAAGCGCACGCTCACAGTACTAATTATTTCACAAAAGTATTCGATAGGTTTGTAGAAAAGAAAATGGACCAAGAAACTACAAGTTGCGCTATAATGTCCACTGACACCACCAGTTACTAAACAATCAGCTTGTGTCACAGCATATCCGTGGCTCTCCATAAGAGTCCACAACCAATAGGGGACTAGTACTCATGCCTCTCGGATAACAATACCTGAACCCGTTACCCGACCAAACCTCTACCTGTTGCTGCCCTAATTTTATTCATTCTGCGCCGCAACCGGCAACACGGAACGGAAGGAAAGTGAGGAGAAGGCATGTGGGGGGTTACGAACACCAACTCGGCCTGCCTAGGCTAAAGACGTTTGTGCTGAGGGCAATGTATTATGTGGTGCTGCTTTGGCTCTCAGAAGGCTACATGAGACAGTGCTCCCGATCTTCTCAGGCTATAAGGATCACTGGTGAATTACTCAAAAACGCTGGGCATTGGTCCTAAGTCTTTGATTCAGTACATGCATCTGCGCAATCCACACCAGTCCAAATGAGTATTAGTAAATTGTAGAGTCTCTAATGCTCTTTTGGACTGGTGTGGAATACCCAGATGCTTGTACTGCAGTGAAGAATTGGAAACGCTTTCATGTTACAACGTGGAATGTATTGGTCCAAGATTAGTCCTATCTTGCAGGCATACAACGTGGAATGTTTGCCCTGCCTGTAGTAGGCTCTGGAAGGCATAAGTTCGTCGTCAAGTCAGTCGGCAGGAAATGGAAGCTCAAGCGTTTGGAGAAGCAATAGACTTTCTATGCAAATTTCTACCAATGTTGTTCGTAGAGTCCGTTGGGCGTCAATTCAACGAAATAGTTGGAGGTGATAGCATTGCGAGTGGTCATTGGCCCTCAGTTCCTGTTTCCACAACTCTGGGTGTCACACCGACCTACCATTCTGCCTGTTGCACGAGAAAGTGGAGTGCCACTAGGAGTTGTTTCGTCCGTAGTGTCTTTTAGGCTCAAAAAGAACTACAGAATACCTTGGTCAAAGAGCATAAATATCATTAGCCCACACACACTCTACACATCAGGGGTGAATTCCCTGCGCTGCTGTGCATTGGGCGGACATTGGTGCTCTCTTTACTGCAGACGGCAGCCGTGAGTCACGCGAGTGTCGATTCGGTCTGCAAAGCGCGTGTTGCAACGTCTAGAGGAGTCGTAGCAACATTTCACTAACCACTCTGGTTACAGGGAAACTCGTGAGCGCATTTAAGCACATAATAACTACATTGAGCTGTTGTGTTCCTCCATAATCTAAAATTATTATTGTATTGGTATTTTATTATTTGCATGTTCACGTTAGAGTCGATCAATGATCTACACTTTCGCTTATGCTGAAAAGAGGAAGGGACACTGCATCAAATGGTGTCAAACAGAGGTGTCGAACAAAACAAAACAAAAAAGAAGCGGATGTGCTTAGATGGTGAAGGTATAATGACTCTGCCTTGTACTGGTATGTTTGCCTTAATGCAGAGTAGAATTGATCTGTGTCCTGATATTAAGAGCATGTTGTTGTTGCAAAACATGCAGGTCCTAAACAGACTTACGTGTACATAGCCCTCTGAAGTCGCTGTATCCCGGATTGCACAAACCCATATCTGAGAGGCAAGACAGAAACCACACCAGTATGAATGACCTCTCGTTTCTAAATCCGGTTTGGTGTTAGGACAAAGTAAAGTAAGCTATCGTGTCCGTTCCCGAAGGGAACTCACGACGGCCGCTAACGCCCGGTGAACCCTGTTTGGTGTGCTGTCAACAATATGCATGCCGTGCATGCCTAAAAGAAGACTCATTGATCATCACATTCTCTTTTGTGTCTTGTTCATTTCCTCTTCCTTTTTGCTATTCATCATTTTGCGAGAGCTGTGGCAATCGCGCTCAGTGCCTTGCTTTTAATTCAGTTTAGCATGCTCGTTCCTGAACACAA
>NC_088652.1:11601471-11630092 GCF_964019385.1 Sycon ciliatum
ACTCTGTATGCTCGTGTAGCGACCACCCCTGCCCGTACACTTAAGTACGCAACTCTGTATGCTCGTGTGGCGACCACCCCTGCCCGTACACTTAAGTAGTCATTAACCCCTAGGCCCTGCCCACCCAATTATTCCTCACCTTTTCTCCTTTCTTACACTATTATCTCTTATTGGTCACTGGCTATCGTGAGAATAAAGATTTGAAACAACAACAACAACAATCGCTACTGCCTCAGCAAGCAGCTAAACTTTTATCTCTCTGTATCTGATCCCCGTGCCTGTAATTATTTTTCTCTTATTGGCCACAGGCCATCGTGAGAATAAAAGATTTCAAACAACAACAAGCAGCTTTTCCTGGCCAATGAATCCCTCATTTTTATATTTTTCATTTTTTATTATTCATTTAGGCCACACGTTTTATTTCTATGTTTCTCGTCACCTGAAAATCTAAACGTATGCGAGAGGTGGAAAAAATAAAAAAGACCTTTGTTCACACTAAAATCCACCAATACACCATGCAAAATAGCATCCATAGTTAGCAACTAGTACATGTATGTGGTAGGAGCTTCTGTCACAATCTGTGCATGTGCAGCTAGATTGCGCACCAAAAGTGCCGTCCTTGCATCATGTGTCGCGCAGGCCAGGCCACATTATGTACATGTACATGAGTGTGCTGGTCCCCCACATGCACACTCAGTGCAGCACAATTCTTTTTCTTTTTTTCTTCAAGACTCCTGAATCGTATGCGCGCGGTCGACGAGAAACATAGAAATAAAAACGTGTGGCCTTAATGCAAAGGAAAAAAAGAACCAAGAAACTACAAGTTACGCTATAATGTCCACTAACACCACCAGTTACTAAAAAATCAGCTCATGCGATAACATGGCACAACAATGACCGACGGTACTGACGTTTTAGACAACTAACTGGAAAAATTTCTTCATTGTTTTTACACCCCCCCCCCCCTCACACACACACACACACCACACCACATTTTTCATTTTTTATTTATTTTTTACTAAAAGCCATGTGGTGCACGCAATGGGAACATGCAGCAGCCATGGTGGTGGGGACGTACTCCGACATTCAATGGCTGTTGGTGACCACCCGGGAGAATGAAAGAAGAGCTAGTAGAAGGAGAAGGAGAAGGAGAAGAAGAGACGAGTGTGATCATAATCATCGGGAATTGAACCCGCAAACTCTCGATTGGAAATCGACTGCACATACCACTGCACTATATGGGACACACACACACACACACACACACAGACACACACACACACACACACACACACACACAGGCACACACACACACACACACACCTGGTCCTGGTAAACACTGCCATTACGGTCACGTGTCCCCTTACGGGGCCGACGAGCGGGACCATGTTCGAGAGAGCCATCTCCAGCAGCTATGGATCTGGCTTATCATCGGAAACGATTCCTCTCACGGCTGCCGCTAGAACTGGTCCATCACTCTCCACAACAGAGCGAACATTCCATGAGCCAACGCTCAGAGTCGTTCCAAGTTGTCGTCTTCGTGCGGTAGTTTGCTCCACTCGCGGGCTTGCAAAGCCTCGCGAAGGACTCCGAGGTGGGGGCGACGAGGAGAGTGTCGGCATCGTAACTATCCGACCAAGTCTCCTGTCGGTGAATACCCCACCTCAGGTACTGTTGGCCTGGACGGCTGGGGACACCCCAGGCATGACGCATTGCGCTTGACCCGGGTTGAAATTTCGCCCCGGGTTGATTTCAATCCTCCCCCTAAGGGGAGGGTTAAAACCAACCTGGGTCAAAAAATCGTACAAACGTACTTCTGTGCGTATCTCGCGCCAGGTTTGAACAGCACTGCAGATGTAAATTTCGCGCGAACGGATTCACGTGACCATACAGGACTGTAAAAGTGGACTTTTGGCGGCATATCAGTATTTGACCCGGGCCAACTGTCTTTATGTAAACGCTCACCTATTTTGTCTTCGTACAGACTTCCATCCCGGGCTGAACTCGACCCGGGTTGAAATTTCAAAGACCTAAGACCTGTGTCTCTTGGGTGAGAACTGGTTCAAAGCTTTCAGAACGTGACAAACATCGAGTTCTAGGGCCCTGACGTACCGGTTTGCTTCATGACAGCTTGCATCTTCCTCATCCAATAATGTTTCTGCACTTTGCTAAAAGTAAATGTGTTTTCGGGCCAAAAAGACATATAGGCAGTAAAACACACGCACATAACCGCAGCCATACAGATTTGCACTTATCCATTCACATTGACATGCACGCACATGTGTACACATGCTTCCTTACACATATCCGTACATACACGCACGCACACACACACACACACACACACACACACACACACACACACACACACACACACACACACACACACACACACATGTAAACAAACACAAATTTACATGCGCAAACAGAACACATGCACACACATTCAGACATGATAATTTACACATGACAATGAACAAACCCCTCTCTCTTCTATTACCCTAAGCTCTAGGAAGAGGATATCTGACTCTCACACCCAAGTATGCGTGGTGCAAAATTCCAGTGTGGGGTTTGTTCAATCTGTGGAGTTCCCTCAAAACCTGAAGAGCACAGCGAATTCATGTGGGGCGCAGCCTGCGAGTGCAATCTGTGGATTTCGTTGAAAACCCATGAAGAGCACAGCGAATCCATGTGGGGACAATCTGTAGATTTCGTTGAAAATCATGGAGAGCACAGCAAATCCGTGTGGGACGAAATCCGTGGCCCGAGTTCCCTGAAAAAAAAACGAGGAGCACAGCGAATCCACGAGGGACGCAATCTGTGGGCGGAATCTCTAGATTTCTTTCAAAAAAACATCAAGAACACAGAGAATCTGTTTTCGCAGAAATTGGGCCGCAGATTGACGCCACACGAATTCATTGTGCTCTTCCTGGATTTCTACGAAATCCACAGACTGCGCTCCACCTGAATTCGCTGTGCCCTTCAGATTTTGAGAGAAATCCACAGATGGCACGAAGGTCGCATGTGAATTTTGCACCACGCGTACTTGGATACCGCTTGTGCTCCCAGACGTTACGCAGAAGCTCAGGCAAGCTGATTTACCGTGCCTGGTCCCATGCCACGAATATTATCGTGTCATTGCAGATTGCGCGGAATCTGTAAATTCTCAGAGTATGCAGCGCAATCTGCAGCTTGCCCTGCGTAATCTGCAGATTGCGCAAATTCTCAGATTGCGCAGAACATATTGCTGTTGTTGTTGAAATTTTATTTTGTATCGCAGACCAAAACTATAATAATATCCTACCGCTGGTCATCTATTTTCTGTCAACCATGAGATTCTTAAGTAAAGAATACTGCCGCTTCCACTGATGCTCGTGTTGGCTGAACTGACGTGCTACTTTTGGACCCGATGGCAAAGATGGCCTCCGGTGAGTTACCCGTACATTTAAAAAAAGGCATTTTGCTTCCTGCTCCAGAAGCCACGATCCTGAATATCAACACGAGCACCATCGGCCGAGTTACCAGATACTGCCTAAAGCGGGATTCACAGAAGCTTTTTTTGCGATGCGACACGCGATGCGACGTGATCTGCAACGGACGCGTGCGATGCGAACTCGCGAAATACCATTCACAGAAGAAGTCAGTGATGCGACAACATCTTGCTGATTTGGCTACGTCACCATGATATTCGCGCGGTTTGATACAACTTGAACAAATTTATAGGCGACTCTTGAACCTTTGTACAACTTTGTTGTAGAAAAGGTCAAAATCGTACGCCAAATCGCTTGTCGCATCGCATCGCAAAAGTTGAGCCAAGCTCAACTTCTGCGATGGCCTGTGATGGCCCTGTTGCGGCAGTTGCGTGGGGTCCGCGATGGTTGCGATTTGGGGATTTCCCGGTTTCGCGGCTGTCGCATCGCGTGTCGCATCGCAAAAAAAGCTTCTGTGAATCCCGCTTAACCCTGGAGCGGCATAAGAGGAGGTTACACCCCCACGTCGCAAGCGACACCAGTCAGGGCATCGGCAATAGGCTTGTCCACAAAATGTTTTCAATTATTATTTAATGTTGGTTGGATTTTCGTACTTTGAATTTTGTTGAAGTTTGGCCTCATCAGGCTTGAATTTTGGCCGCTTTGGAGAACGACAGTGCTGTCACATCTGGAGAGTACCGTAAAGTCCGCTGCAAACGCCCACCCCATTTTTGCAGGATCTGCTGGCCTATACGCACTGGCCCCATGCACTTTCACCCCTGCTGTACGAAAGTGCATCTAACACCGTAACACCGTAGCGCCAGGAGTGCTTTGCTACTTTTAAAACTTAGTTCCTTTTCCGGGTTTCAAAATTAGGTCCTTTTCCGGGTTTCAAAATTAGGTCCTTTTTCCGGGTTTCAAAATTAGGTCCTTTTCCGGGTTTCAAAATTAGGTCCTTTTCCGGGTTTCAAAATTAGGTCCTTTTTCCGGGTTTCAAAATGTTTTTGGGCACCAGTTACGAGCTAGCTCCTATTGATTGTAGGATGTTGGTTGTTTAACTTCGCAAATCCAAACGGGAGTTACTTCGGAATAACAAGGTAGCGAAGAACAGGCTATTGCAGGATCCTTAGTACACTTCCAACGGTGTTTCAAGCCATCATTTCCAAATCACGCAAAGCGCCATGGCAAGGGTTTTTCCCGAGCAAATCAGAGTTTTCAACAAGTTAGCAGCGACTTTGTATGTGCAGATTCTGTGACATCCCCTTGTTTGACTTGCGACTGCAATACTGCGACGTTGAATGACGCTTCGTCAGAACAATCACCGTTACATTCTGAAAGTGCGACACCGTGGCACTGCAGAAATTTCATGATTTGAAAACCAGATGGATTCTATGGCATTACTTCATGGAGAACGAACTAATAACAAAGACTTAGTCATCGTATGGAAGGAAGTCTCCACCGAATTTTTTTTCTTTGCAGCAAGACAATGACATTCGCTTTTGCAGAGCCTCTTGGTAAGACATAGGCAGTTCGTAGGCATTTAAGTCGTTCTCGTACGCATTCGACCTTCATGCAAGTTTTCTTCAACTATATTGACCTTAAAAAAGTGAAAATAGTATGGACCCGCTGGGGTGGGCGTTTGAAGCGAAGTGGGCGTTTGCAGCGAAGTGGGCGTTTGCAGCGAAGTCGGCATTTGCAGCGAAGTGGGCGTTTGCAGCGAAGTGGGCATTTGCAGCGAATTGGACGTTTGCAGCGAAGTGGGCGTTTGCAGCGAAGTGGGCGTTTGCAGCGAAGCGGGCGTTTGCAGCGAAGTGGGCGTTTGCAGCGAAGTGGGCGTTTGCAGCGAAGTGGGCGTTTGCAGCGAAGTGAGCGTTTGCAGCGAAGTGGGCGTTTGCAGCGAAGTGGGCGTTTGCAGCGAAGTGGGCGTTTGCAGCGAAGTGGGCGTTTGCAGCGAAGTGGGCGTTTGCAGCAGACTTTACGGTACATGTACTGCTCAATATGTCATAGGCCTGTTGGGTATAGGCCTGTTGGGTATAGGCCTGTTGGGTATAGGCCTGTTGGGTATAGGCCTGTTGGGTAGAGGCCTATTGGGTATAGGCCTATTGGGTATAGGCCTGTTGGGTATAGGCCTGTTGGGTATAGGCCTATTGGGTATAGGCCTGTTGGGTATAGGCCTGTTGGGCATACCCAAGTAAAATACTAAATACTACTACTACTCATATATTACCGAGTTTGACAGGTGAAAACAGTACTTTCAAATACACACACCTTGACCTTTGACCTTTTGACACCCATCACCCGAATTCGGAAGCACACAGACACACATGATCACCAGTTTGTAGTTTTATTTATATTTATATTTTATAGAAGAAAAAGGGAGCAAGGAACTACAAGTTACGCTATAATGTCCACTAACACCACCAGTTACTTAACAATCAGCTCATGCGGCAACATTGCACGACACTGACCGACGGCACTGATGTTCTACAACTAACTGGCTAACAGCTCTAGCACATTTTGGATGCGCACTCCAACAGCCTTCCAACTTGGAAGGTTCTAAGTTATAGAAATAACAAAAGGAGGGGACGGTGAGCGCAACCAAGATAAGCACGAGCTGAAAGTCTCAGCTGTGAAGGACGTTAGCGGATGCTCACGCATGTCGATGACAATACTGCCTTATCCATAGCCAGATGACGACCCTGGATGACTTTAAAAGCTACACAGTATCAAACAGCGCCAGTCGCCCCCAACATCTACTCCCACCTGCTAGAGCAAGCACACACACCCGTGACACCTTCCTCTTTGTCACCACTGCCGCATGGAACTCCCACCTGCCTGCCACTCGTACTGTCTCCAGCCCAAAATGTTTTATCGCTCTCGTCCGCACACACTTTGTTATCACCCGTTATGAGCCCTCTGGTTTCATTCCACGTAGAGTAGCGATGTCATAGAGCACTGTGTTAAATTACTACCACCCTGCATCATTTTTTTCTCTCTCCTCAGCTACTTTTTTTTTTTTTACAGAATGCACCTCCTACTGATAAACCATAACTTCTTCTTCAAAAGCTGTTGGCGGAGACTCCCTCAATTTAGGCTAAGGCCTGTGGAGAATCCATAAATGCCGTGGTTGGCAATCACCCACTCTCTTAACATTGGCCAGTGTTTCCACCGAGTCTTGAGCTGTTGTAATAAATAATTATATGAATACAAAAATACAAATACAAACACTGGCAAGATCATTCATTTTTAAATTTTATTTTTATACGGTCAAACCACTATTCAAGGACGCAAAGCAACATTCCACACAACTTGTGTAGCATTCAAGCTGTGCTAGAGCTGTTAGCCAGTTAGTTGTAGAATGTCAGTACCGCCGGTCAGAGTCGTGCAATATTGTATTTGTATGTTGTATACTGTAGTGGAGATCAAAACAGGCAAAATGCCTAATAACATTGGACCCACTGTGAATGTTACCGCATGACCTGATTGTTTCGTAACTGGTGGTGTTAGTGGACATTATAGTGTAACTTGTAGTTCCTTGGTCCCTTTTGTCTTCTATACATTAATCCTTACTCTCCATCCGAGTCTATTTTTGGATATAATATAATTTGAAACTCGGATGTTGGGCTAATAATAAATGTAGAAAGGAAAAGGAAATATAGATACGAGTTGAGAGTAACTCTCCATCACTGTAACCAGATACTATATACAGTCAGAAAACGCAACAACTAGGCACAAAACTGACAGAGTACTGAGACATTTGACGTCCTGACACCTAGCTTCAACACATCTCCGTAGCGCTAACCGACAGCCTTTCAACTTGGAAGGTTCAAGGTTATGGAAAGACCAAAGAGGGGAAGGGAAGCGCAACGAAAATGAGCACAAGCTACAGTCCTAACGGAACAAAGAATGTCAATTGTTACTGGACTATGACGAGACCAGTAGGATATTTGACAACGTGGTCTAACTACAATTCGAAGCAGCAAAGCAGCACACCAACTACTACTACTACACCATCAAAACTCAGGGTTTGTGTGATCCCTGGTCAAGATGGCTGGCATTGTTGCGTACTTATCCAACCGGGGCGAGCACTTGTCCGCAGTACAGTACGGCATCACAGAGTCATACGCGGATACAATCAATCACTTCCCTGACAAGAGGTTAGGAAGGGGCGCATGGGAGAGACGGAGCGCTCTGGCGGGATTTTACTGTACTGCTGCTACAGGCAGGCAGGCAGGCAGCGGAGGTAGAGACAGAGGCAGGCAGGCAGGCAGCGGAGGTAGAGACAGAGGCAGGGACAAGGACAGAAAGACGATAGACGGATACAAGAAGAGAAGGAGAAAAACTGACGGAGAGAGAGGGATAGAGACAGCGATCGAGATGGAGAGAAATAGTGAGGGAGAGACAGAAACAGAGAGGCTGAAACGGGGCACCACGCAGACAGAAAAACTTACCGAAGATTGCCGTTCGTGTTCCCTCCGCCTTGATTGTCTTCGGCAGGGCGATACGGATTTGGAGCACCTTAATTAAATCCAAGGTAGTCGATAGAATTGAACCCGCCCAGATGGCAAGCTTTAACGGCTACGAGCTTCGTCTGAGGGACTTGATGTCTTTTTCTTCCTGTCTCAACTCTCATTCACAACTAGAAGAAAGAGACAGAGTACATTTGTACCAGGGAATAGTATGATGGGGTTGCCTCTCTAGCTCTGTAGCTGTAAGCCTTTGGTTAATAAAGATTATTCTTTGCCTTCTTTTTGTATTATACTTCTCCCTGATTTGTACTCATCGGATGCCAGACTGGATCCATGGAATCTCCATCTTCCAAATACACGCACCCTTTGGCGTGTGCGTACACGCTTGCCGAAATTGATGATACAACGTGCATTACACAGCGTGCATATATAGACCACAAGTTTATTGCTCATTATGTAGCATATACTGTAACACGTGTAGTTTTCCTCACTGTTTATTTCTATTGCATGATTTGCATCAGGAGATCCCCTCGACAGGCCATCGCCTCTGGGAGATCCTTTAAATAAAAATAATATTATTATTATTATACAATGTACACAATTACACGTACAAGGCAGAACGTAAGAAGGCCTTAGGCCTGTGGGAATGCCCTATTAAAAATTTAATAAATAATAATAATAAGGCCTGTGGGAATGCCCTATTAAAAATTTAATAAATAATAATAATAATCAGTTGAGCTTGAGTAGGCTGAGGAAGATTGTGCCTGAAGAGCACCACTTATATAGTGCTCTCCAGGCACAAACATCACCAGGGATACAAACTTACAGAGACGCTCCGTTTCAAGCGCGACAAACACCTCGTGAACACCAGATAGCAGCGTGAGTCAGTGTCGCTCCTGGACGGGTCCTCGACGTCTGTCTCACCGTCCAGGAGCGACACTGACTCACGCTGCTATCTGGTGTTCACGAGGTGTTTGTCGCGCTTGAAACGGAGCGTCTCTGTAAGTTTGTATCCCTGGTGATGTTTGTGCCTGGAGAGCACTATATAAGTGGTGCTCTTCAGGCACAATCTTCCTCAGCCTACTCAAGCTCAACTGATGAGGGGTGAATTCCCCGAAACACTGTGTATTGAGCAGGGAGTGGTCCTTTCTTGCAGGTTTGCCGAGTCGAAGGTTCGATGGACTTCTCGTGTGCTCTGGATGGCAGTCGTGAGTCAGTCAAGTGTCAAGTAAAGTCGGCGGAATAGCGCGAGCTCCGGTGTGGGGAGCAAACCATTTCTTACAAATCATCGCCGAAGTCGCAACCACTACTTCGTACTGTTGTGCCCAGCGCGGGCTTGCGACTAGTTGGTTTGGAGGTGACAGCGTTGCGAATGACCGAGGGTCCTCGACGTCTGTCTCACCGTCCAGGAGCGACACTGACTCACGCTGCTATCTGGTGTTCACGAGGTGTTTGTCGCGCTTGAAACGGAGCGTCTCTGTAAGTTTGTATCCCTGGTGATGTTTGTGCCTGGAGAGCACTATATAAGTGGTGCTCTTCAGGCACAATCTTCCTCAGCCTACTCAAGCTCAACTGATGAGGGGTGAATTCCCCGAAACACTGTGTATTGAGCAGGGAGTGGTCCTTTCTTGCAGGTTTGCCGAGTCGAAGGTTCGATGGACTTCTCGTGTGCTCTGGATGGCAGTCGTGAGTCAGTCAAGTGTCAAGTAAAGTCGGCGGAATAGCGCGAGCTCCGGTGTGGGGAGCAAACCATTTCTTACAAATCATCGCCGAAGTCGCAACCACTACTTCGTACTGTTGTGCCCAGCGCGGGCTTGCGACTAGTTGGTTTGGAGGTGACAGCGTTGCGAATGACCGAGGGTCCTCGACGTCTGTCTCACCGTCCAGGAGCGACACTGACTCACGCTGCTATCTGGTGTTCACGAGGTGTTTGTCGCGCTTGAAACGGAGCGTCTCTGTAAGTTTGTATCCCTGGTGATGTTTGTGCCTGGAGAGCACTATATAAGTGGTGCTCTTCAGGCACAATCTTCCTCAGCCTACTCAAGCTCAACTGATGAGGGGTGAATTCCCCGAAACACTGTGTATTGAGCAGGGAGTGGTCCTTTCTTGCAGGTTTGCCGAGTCGAAGGTTCGATGGACTTCTCGTGTGCTCTGGATGGCAGTCGTGAGTCAGTCAAGTGTCAAGTAAAGTCGGCGGAATAGCGCGAGCTCCGGTGTGGGGAGCAAACCATTTCTTACAAATCATCGCCGAAGTCGCAACCACTACTTCGTAATAATAATAATAATAATAATAACAACAACAATGTCGCATAGTCTATTTTTGTTCTTTCATTTTATCACACTTTATGTATGCCGCTTCTGCTTACTTACCATTTCTCACGGCGTATCAAAGTCGACGGCTTAATGGGCTCTTCAAGCGTGCTGTACGCACAGTCTGTCGGGTACCTCCCGGGACACCCACAAGCAATATTCTTACACGCATGAACATCCAAACATTGACCATATACACCAACATGCACCTTCTGGTTTTTATCTGGCGTTGTCTCCATGACTCCTGAAACATCAGCATGTTGTTCGCTAACTTTTTCAGCCGCAATAATTCCAATCAAACTCGTGGTGGGCACAGCAATTTACTGATTGTCCCAGCCAGCCCAACTGCATATCTTGCCAAACGTGTTACCTATGCTGGGACCACCTTATGGAACCAGCTCCCCGCTGCGGTCAGGCAAGAAAGAAAACGCAATCGCTTTAAGTCAATGGCTCTTGCCTTTTTGCTTACCAGATAAATAAGCCTTTTTACAAAATTAATACTGTATGCACTGCTCTTTACGTTATTTTCTCCCTATGCTAGTCGCAACTCCTGTTTTGAGTTGTTTTTCTTCTCTCTTTTTCTTTCCCTACTACTGTAGTTGCTGTTACACTCACTGATCCGCTAGGCTTATGCACAGATATACAGCATTCCCTCACTAGTGGGACCATTGTTATTAGGCTAGGGCCTGTTTTGGACTTCCCACTCTAAATAAAGAATACAAACAAACAAACAAAACAGAGACCAAAAATCAAACAATAAGAGGACAGATTGGCGTTGGCCGTTAACATTCATGCGTATGGCTCAACTTGCTGTTGTGTGTGTGTGTGTGTGTGTTTGTTTTCTTTCCTTTTTTTCAACCTTTTCAGCTGTCATTTTTCCCGGATCATGTCTCATGCGTGTTTCACAGCATAGTACGTTTCCGCTTATTTTCTTCTTCAACATACGCTAGCTGTATTACTTTGTTCTTGCCCGTACAAGAGGCTATAAGGAGCTGGAAAAAAAAAGAGGACAGAGAAAGTGGTTTAAGCATAGGATATAACCCGAGCCAGACTCAAATGGTTATACCGGCTGAATATAAATCCCGACTGCGATAGTAGGAGGGATTTATATGAGGGTACGGTATAACCCGACTACGAAGGTCATTGGAAAGGCTTCCTGGCCTGCCTTTCCATACTGGTGCTCGATGTTCCAGTTTTGTGACACGAGAATGGCACGCGAATTAGTCTACCGCTGAGTGTACCGCTATACACTTGGTCGACACTTTGTCGACACGCTGTCGACACTTTGTTGATACTTTGTTGACACTTGACGGTGACCCCGTCAGTGGT
This sequence comes from Sycon ciliatum, assembly GCF_964019385.1. Taxonomy (NCBI): domain Eukaryota; kingdom Metazoa; phylum Porifera; class Calcarea; order Leucosolenida; family Sycettidae; genus Sycon; species Sycon ciliatum. The sequence continues at coordinate 11,613,050 of NC_088652.1, forward strand.
TTGCTTTGTGCCAATGCGACTCGGTAAAGGCCGATGTCGCGTAGGTCTACGAGAAAGCCATCGGTAAAGGCCGATGTCGCGTAGGTCTACGAGAAAGCCATCGCGCGACAGTCGCGTGAGGACGTTCCCCGTAGTAGTTGAGAACTGCAGAAGTCGACCTGACGCCTGACTGGAATTGGGAAGGAGAACTGCAGAAGTCCACGAAGACGAACGAGGAGGCCCCTTTCGGTACCCCTGACGGGAAGGAGAACTGCAGAAGTCGACGAAGTCTAACGAGGAGGCCCCTTTCCGCACCCCGTACCGCAAAGTGCCATTGATGAATGTCGTCTGCACCTGGAACGGCCCCGTAAACGCTGTCCTTTTTTAAAATGTTTTACTGCCAGAAGTCGTCGTTTGTATGGTATTGTATTGCTTGTATTTTACATCGAAAGTCAAACGGGCAATCATGCCCAATGTTATTGTGGTGTCAGACAGAGTTTATTCACAACTAGCAAGGAGGACAACAAACGAGGAACAACATTCCAACCAGTGTGCGAACACGAAAGGGAAGTGTGTACGAACACCAAGGAAAGTGTGTACGAGCGCATATGGAACTAGGCGCGTACGGGGTGTAGGAGTTGCACCATACTAGTATACGGAAGTATGCCATATACCTCAGTTATAATAATAATACCGTAACTTTATTAGGATGACCCAAAGGCTGACCGCCTATCGTGGAGTCCGTCGCATTGTAGGATGATGGTACAAGAGAGTACAGATTGGGAAAGGGGGGGGGGGGGAACTACGATGAACAGGGTAACGGCATGCCAGCGAGTAGACCTGATAATATGATGACGATGGAAAGGGAGAAAATAATAAGAACAAGATTAGTTATCCTGGATTATGGGGAGTGAAGAAAACAGTGAGTCTAGGAATCTCTCCTTAAATCATTGGTCATGAAAGTAGACTTTCAATGGACGTGAGAGTTGAGATGTGCTAGGGCAGGCAAAAGGCCCAGACAGATCCTGCCGGCAATTCTTTCGGCAAAATATCGAAGAATTGAAAGAGCGGAAATTGAGGGCAAAATCGGAGCAAAATATCGAGATGTTGGGTAAAATCGATGCCTGGTACAGTAGGTATCGGTTATAGCGTGGGTGTTTGAAAAACGACATTTGATTGTTATTGACGATATTTCTTACACACGATAAATCACGTGTGACATATCATATGCACGTGTGACATTATGACAATTAGAGAGGTTAAGTTACACGTTTTTGGCCTTTTTCAAAACGCGGTGCAAATCTCACGTTACGTGTAATTTTTAGAGGTTAAGTTACACGTGCGGCGTGACGTGAAATTTTGCCTGGCAGGATTCGGGTTTAGTTCGCACAAATATCAAATCTTCCAACAAACTCGATAAAACTCGATAAAGTTCCGGAAACTCACACAAATTTGGCCGGAATAACCAAGCGAAACTTCCAAAAACTCACGTCATGAACTTACGTGCGGGACAGTCAACTCACGTAAAACACGTCAAATTTTACGTGAGTTTTTTCACTTTTTGACGTAAAAGTTCACGGACGTAAGACTTTTACGTGAAACTTAACCTCTCTATTGACATATCATATGCGCGCACGTTTGGCATGTGGACACGTACACATGATACACACGGATCAGACTCGCGGTTGTAGGCGCTAGGCGACTGCGAAGCAGCAGATACGAGAGAAGTCGGAAGAAAGAGTCCGACTGGACAGAAAAAGTGATTCTCCAATGCTCCCTTGGGCATAACTCTTCTTTTGATGCTCATTACTAAGCGTCTTTGTCATTTCGTTCAATGTCTCTATGACAACTCGTGTGCTGGACGAGCATTTGTTGTCATTGACTCAATTTCTTTTACTCTCCATAGGCTATTGGATTATTTTCCTTACTCGGTCTATTTATAACCAGTATCTATATGAGAGTGTGGTTGGTTGGTTGGTTGGTTGGTTTGTCTCTATGGTTACCGGTGTTCGGCACACCCGGTTCATGTCGCATGCTGCAAATTAAGATGCTCTTGTTTGTTGCTGATAGAAAGATTGCCACTTCCCTAGTTTTGTTTCACCAATATGCTTTTCTTTTGACAACTATAGCCACTTCCCTTTTTAGACCTTATCTGGAAGGCCCATTCTTGCATATTAAAGCAGCAGCCAAGGGAGCTAGCTCTCTTGGTAAAGCTGATAGAAGGACTGGGTCCGACCCACCGTCCGAGAGGATCCACAGGATTTCCTGTGGATATGAGATCCCCTCGTTCGAGGGGATTATGAGCCATAATCCCCTCAAACTAGGGGAAATATCCGTAGATCACCTGAAAAGGGTGATCTATATGCTGATATTTGACCGCTTAGGGCGCGTTCAGACTACCGATAAAAAGTGACCGATTGGGAAAGTCGCCAAGGTGATTTGATCACGTGACGTTACTGGCACGTTACCGGTGGGAAAGTTTTACTGCCGCGGCTGCTGCGGCAGTAAACTTTTACCGGCAGTAAAAAAGTGCTCAACAGCTGCATGCGCGCTGCGAAAAAAAGGGAAAATCCCTTGTCAGTGCCGCGGTGAGAGCTGAAAACTTCACGGTAACGTTAGTTTGTTATCGGTAGTGTGAATGTCCTTCACGGTTTATCGGCATTCACGGTTTGACGGCCGCGCGGGGTTCACGGTAGTCTGAACGCGCCCTTAGACTGTGTTTACATGAGAAATTTCAACCCGGGTCGAGTTCAGCCCGGGTTGAAAGTCTGTACGATAGACAAAAGAGGTGAGCGTTTACATGAAGACAGTTGACCCGGGTCAAATACTGATATGCCGCCAAAAGTCCACTTCTACAGTCTTGTATGGTCACGTGAATCCGTTCGCGCGAAATTTGCATCTGCACTGCCGTTCAAACCTGGCGGGAGATACGCACAGAAGTACGTTTGTACAATTTTCTTGACCCGGGTTGAAATCAACCCGGGGCGACATTTCAACCCGGGTCAAGCGCAATGCGTCATGTAAACGCGCCATTCACTTTGTGCACATGGCGGGTTGAAATCTGACCCGGGTCGAACTCAACCCGGGTTGAAACGCCTCATGTAAACACCGCCTTAAGGCTGCATTCGATTGTAGAAACTGGATCCCGATCCCCGCCGACCAGATCACTTCGATCGGACGGATACAATCGAATGTGCACAACCGATAATCCGTTTCAAGGCCTTAGCAACCGCGTTGCTACAGCTCATCCCGCAGTATCTCTGTACGCGTTGTGGTAAACTCTTGACCTAGTGTACGCATATTGCGAGTTTTGAGTAGATACGAGTCGTACTATCGAAATGAATCCGTCGAATCCGTCGAATCCGTCTCTGGGAGGTGGGTTGACTGGATCCGAATCCGTGCTCTCGGGATCCGGATTAGTACAATCGAACATGCACAAATTTGGCGAATCCGGGTCCGGGGCTGATGGATTCGTACAATCAAACATGCCCTTAGAGATCACAAGTTTCTGTGGGGGTCAATAATAAGAGAGTGATAATAAATACAGTATTATAACAAGGGACCTCGTGTATATTGAGATAATAATTATCTCGATATACATAATATATCGACCGGTTATAAAACCTCGGCTTCGCCTCGGTTTTTATACTGGTCGATATTTACACTCAGTCCCTTGTTATAATACATGTATATACATATTTACGGATGGCCCCTTATATACTCTTGATAGTAACTTTATTAGGATCATGTCCATGATGCCTTTCCTCTGCACAGGTTCACCGCATTATTGTTTTGGTTTTCAACGGATTTACATAATTATTACTTCTGCATACTGCATTACATCCGTTTTTGTTTCGCTCTGTAAAGAGCACTTAGGGTTCCCTGTAACAAGACGGCAACGTCTGTAGGGCCTTCCCTATCAAAATAATAAATTCTACTACTACTACTACATACGATGATCGCGCTGGCCTAGGGTCCATCCCTTATCTCCTAAGTAAAAAATAAAAATGAGACTTCTGCGATGCAATGAGCGATTTTCCACTGCGCAAAGAGTTTTCGATGCACAATGCATGGCATATCGTACATCGCAGCAAAACCCTGGAGGGTATGCACAATTCACAGCTATACTCGAGCCGGAGGACTTGTGTCAAGTGCACCTGCCGTCTAAAAATTAAAAGGGATGCTCATATCAATTTGCAGATGACATTGTCATCGACTGCTCCCATTCTGATCCTGCTGTAGTGTGCAGAACCCTCACGCAAGCCATGACAAACCTTGCTACCTGGCTGGAGGACATTGGCCTGCTCCTCAATACTTCCAAGACAAAATTGCTCTTCATCCGGCTACCAGGCGCGCCTGCAATACAACCGGAGGTCTTCTGCAATGGCGAGAAACTTTGTGTGACCCCCTACAGCCCAGTACCTTGGTTTAGTCCTGGATAATGATTTATCCTGGGCTCCACATGTGGAGTATATTGGTCACAAGACAGCGCGAACAATTATTGGTCAGCTCTGGAGGCATGGACGAGGACTGAGTTTGCTTGCCCGGCGAAAGTGGTTCCTGAGCATGATCCTTTCCCAGCTGTGTTATGGTTCAAACAGTTTCTTTCCAGGACTTAGCGCACACCTGCTTGGTCAGCTTGAAAAGATGTTCAAGGTTGGCATCCATGCCACCTTGCAACAGCGGCACTTGACTCCAACTGCCCCGCTGCTCCCTCAGCTCAGCATTGTTAGTCTACCACATACATATACACACAAAATTGTCGTATTTGTTCATCGATGCATTAACTCCTCCTGTAGCCCCTTCTTCAACAATTATTCACCCCGAACGGCCCCAGAGACTGTTCCGGAGGATCAGCGCACCGCACGGGGACAAGTGTCGAACTTGCTTCAAGTTCCCTTTCTTTGTGGGCCTGCGGGACGATCGACCATGATTTTTCGGGGAAGCATTCTCTGGAACGCTCCCCCCCCCCCCTCTGATTTTAGAGTAATAGGTGTCCCTGGTCCCTTCCGAAAAGCTCTTTCTGCCATTGATATACTTACCTTGTGAATATCCTCGTTATACCTTTATTATGTGCCATGAATTCCAAACTTCTCATCTATCAATCATTTGTGCATGCATGTCTATAAAATCAACCACGTATTCCTGACTCCATGAAATTCTCTTTCAATTCTTTGACTCCATGATATTATTGTCTTTCTATTTCTGACTCCATGAAGTTGTCTTCAGAAAATTTTTTCCTTTTCTTCTTTTGGTCCTTTCTGTCTTATATTATTATCATTTCTTGTTTTCCCTTGCATATCATCCCTTCATCATTCTGTGAGAACCTGTCTTATGGGCAGGTGAGAAGGCATCTCTGCCTGTTCATTTGGTGAAGTAAAATAAACAACAACAACAACATGTCGTATGTCGCTCATCGCAGAAGTTGAGCTTGGCTCAACTTCCCCCGACGTGACCTGAAACTACCTGCAATGCAAAATTTGCAGAAAAACTCTCAATAATACCCCTCGTTGTTCGTCGCGCCCCATGATCTTATGCATCGCTACTCTACTATATATGGGTAAATACGATTTTTCTTGCGTTGAATGTATCTCTGGTCGGCCACTTCCGTTCATGCTTTCCTCTTTTGTGCTGAAGCACCATCAAAAATTTAAAGTGTTGTGTAAAACAACTCAATGACGTTTGAGTACGCTCCGCTCAAATGACTGTTTTCATCGGAACATGTTCAGTTGATCAAATGCATCACCTGAACAAGATTAGGCATAGGTACGTATACATGTATATTTGTAGATAGCACAGCACAGAGTCTAAATAAGGAAAGCCCCCGCACAATAGACCTTGACGGATTATGCTAGCATAATTTTTCGCATAATTCCTACCAAAATCGAATAATCGCATAATTCGAGACAAATTGCATACGAATCGCATAAATTGGAATAATCCGACTGTTCACATCAAATTCCATACAGTTTTACATGTTCTACAAGTACAAGTACAAGTAGATGCACCAGGAAGTCGAAGGTTTACGACTCCCTTGATAACATGTCCAGTCCACTACAATCAGTGACGGTCGTAGCTAGGTCGGACGGTGCGTTGATCAAGTTGAACTTTTGCTACTACAGTACAACGCCCTCTACAAAAAATTCCCCTGTTATTTTGCACAGAACCATCATATACATTAGCAGCATATGTGAGCATTATGTGGCATAATATGAAAACTTTTAGCATAAAAATAGCATAATTCTGCCATTTTTTCAGCAATGCGAAAAGCATAATTTCACGAAAATATTAGCATAATCCGTCAAGGCCTACCGCACAATAGGTCGGGGTGCTTGCCTGAAAATGTTCAGCACATTTAGCAGGATGCACTTTCCAAGTGCCAAAAAAAAAAAAAAAAAAAAAAACATGCTAGCCGGTGCTGAAAGGATTACAGCAAGAGTACATAACCCCTACTGCATGGCCGTCACAGCTGGGGCAGCTTGGGCGGCTGAGGCCGCCCCACTTTTTCGGCGTTTTTTTTGGAGCACACTCGACTCGCAGCTAGCTAAGCCCAAACGTGGCAAATAATGAAGAATTCTTGTCCCCGATCGTGGTTTATTGCAGAATCAAAAAAAGTCTTTCATTGCACTACAACACACTGGCACCAAATGCCTGGAAATGCTTGGAAATTGGCTTCAATTGTGAACTTTTTTCCCGGGGGAGGATAATGAAGAACCCATGTCCCCGATCGTAGCGTCTTCTTGGTTTGTTGCAGAATCAAAAAGTCTTTCATTGTAGTTGCACTGAAATGGCACCAAATGCCCGGAAATGCTTGCAATTGGCTTCAATTTTCCACGGCCGCCCCACCTCCAAAGTCGGTGCGACGGGCAGTGTGTAACGCCTTATCCAGCTCTACATAGGGTTTTGGTAGAGCGTAATCGGATAATTGCGTCATAATGCCGTACACATCTGAGGGGAACTCGGGGAGTCGCGGGAACTCTCGGATCCAAAAATAACAGTGCCCTGCTTCGAGACCGGCCTTGCGCTGCTGTGGAGTGTGCGCATGACACCGGAAGATCTGATTACGGTCGACTAAAGGCCGATTCATACTTCATTTTTTGCGACGCGAAAGCGCGATGCGATGCGATGCGTTGAGTTTGCGACGTCGCACTTGCTTCGCAAACCAACGCAAACACCAAAACGCCAAAGTTGGCCAAGTTCAACTTTTCGCGACAGCGATGCGAGACGACAGCGCTTCACCATGGTAAAAACAATGGCGGCACGGGCGCGTAGGAGTTCACAATTTATTTTGTGTGTATTGTATTTTGTCTGCAAATGTTTTTCGTACGAGTTGCTTTTTGAATTATTTCCCGGAGCTCGAGAACATGTTGTTGACAAGGAAGACTTTTTGTATTTGGCTTTCATTTCCTTGCTGTCTACTCTTCCTGTACGGTGTTACCAAGAGTACCTAAACAGTTTATGTACTCTTGGTATTACTGATTTTCATTTCCACACCTTGTATTGTGACAATGGCTACGTTCGAAGATTCACAATCGTTTTCTGAGATGCTCCAAGACTCCAGCTTTCACTCTCAGCCCGAGCCCGAGTCACCTGAAGTGAGTGTAGTGGAAGGAAAGCCGAGCCACGAGGAGTACTTTGTTGAAGACTCGGGTGCGACGGTACGGATGTCTGTGGGATAAAACCTCAAAGCATAACAAGGACAAGTGAGTTACTTGCCTTGCTTGCATACAGGTAGATTTGTTCTTTCACATTTCTTGTCCATTTTACATGTACAGAAATTTATTCTAGTCTACAATGTAGTTGTCCAGTGTGGAATGTGCTGGAATTTGCACACTACACCGCAGTAATTACATCGATCTGCCTTATATAATAGCATGCAGAATTGGGTGGAACTTGGATGGCTTGATTGGGGTTTCAACACTTTTGTTCGGAATATGAAATGCCGCCAGTGACTGGGACAGGCTTGATCATAACATGGTCGCACACACTGTACTCAGGGATACATAATATCGAGTATCAGCCTCGTTCTTGGCATGGCAGGAAATGTGCCCTATTTATAAAGTTCAATTGCAATTGTTCATTACTTACTTGAAATTGTTGTCTCCGCATCGACCACTTCATCTACTTTATACCTGTAATCCTCTTTGTTTCATGTGCATGCTATTTCCAGATTCATGAAGGAGCGTGCATGGCTGAAGGTGGCAGAGTCGCAACCTGCCAAGGATCTCCAGCTGAGATCACCCGCCGAATGTCAAAAGAAATTTAAGTATCTACGCGATACTTACGTGCGCCTGAAGAGGGAGCACATCTCCAAGTTACCCCGGAGTGGCTCCGGAACCGTCTGTGTTCCTGCTCCTGCATGGCACTTATGGAGTTGCATGAATTTTGTAGACTCAACAATAAGGAAGAGGGCGACGACATCAAACACTGGCGAAGCAACATGTGTCCCCCCTGCCGCTGTACTAGTACCTCATTCCCCCTCAACCTCTTCTCTCTCTTCCTCTCTTCCTCTCTCGCCTTCCTCTCTCCCTCTCTCGGCTTCCTCTCTTCCTCTGGCCCTGTCTCCTCTTGGTGAGGATTGCTCAGAGGAGGAAGCACTGGATAGCCCAGCACCCGCCAATCGATCAGCACCACCTCTGCCATCACCAGCTGCTGAGGAAATTGCAACGGCACCAAAGGCCAAGAAACGGCGTGCTGACGACATGGACCTGACTAGTAGTTTGGTATCAACGGCTAACACCGTGTTGTCACTGGCCAAGCAGAGGGTAAATGCACCAGCCAGCGACAACGAAGACGCCACCTGGTGCAATGCACTTGCCCTTAGCATGGGACATTTGTCCAGAAAAAACAAGGCGCAGCTCAAGGCTAAAGTTCAGCAGCTTTTGGCTGACTTCGAGGAGTGATTCTGTGCAGTTGTTTGATTGCCAGATCACAATACCGGTCATCAGGTCATGTATTCCAACATAATATTGATTGTTTATAGTCAGATTGATTCTGTGCAGTTGTATGATCGCCAGATCAGAATACCGGTCATCAGGCCATGTAAAATACAGTGCTGGTCAATGAAATCCAGTCGCGTCACTCAAGTTTGCGCCTTGCAGCATTCCTCTTCCCAGTGTCGCCGGTCTATGGCCGTGTACTTTACTGACGTCATGACGCGGCTAGATCTCATTGAGCAACACTGTATATTGATTGTTTATGGTCAGATTTCTCCCGGAAATTGGGGCGATGCAGATGAATCGTCAGCCATGGATAACATTATTACAAGTTATTTTTGAGTGCTGGAAATAAGGGAATATGAAACAACCAACGTAGGACGGGGAAAGCTAGACCAGAGCGCCCATCATTACGGGGTTGAAGCAGAGTCCACATTCACGCTTGCTCAAATTCATGCGCACGCACACACGATGCAGAGATGAGTTTGCATGCAAACATTTATATGCATGCCTCATTTACCGTAATTGCGTGAGCAAGCTCAAGTTACTTGCAACAGCAAAACCAGACAAAGAATATCCAAAAAAGAATAACTATAAACACGCTCACACATCTGGACTTGCAGATAAAGCTAGACCAGAGCAAACGTAATTACGGGATCGAAGCAGAGTCCACATTCGCACTTGCTCAAATTCATGCACATGCACACACACAACAGCAAAACCGGACGGAGGATACCAAAAATAATCATGGAAGCCCGGACAATGAAGAGGAAAAGGAGTAGAACACCAGCAAAAAATAATAACTATAAACACGCTCACACCCACACAACAGGACGAAGAATACCAAAAAATAATAATGGAAGCCCGGACAAAGAATAAGAAAAGGAGTAGAAAACCAGCAAAGAATAATAACTATAAACACGCTCACGCCCACACACACAACAGGACGAAGAATACCAAAAATATTCATGGAAGCCCGGACAAAGAATAAGAAGAGGAGTAGAAAACCAGCAACAAATTATAACTATAAACACGCTCACACCCACGCACACACACACACACACCCATACACACACGCACACACACACACACCGGCACACACACCTACACACACATACACGCACACACACCGGCACACACGCATCTACCGTATTTCCCCGACTATAGGTCGCACCTTTTTACACTAAAAATAAAAATAAAGGGTGAAAAAGGTGAAAAGGGTGACTTGCAATCGAGTCAATATATCAAAACAATATTGCTCAAACCTGGAAATGGGGGTGCGGCTTATAATCAAGTGCGACCTATAATCGGGGAAATACGGTACGCACGCACACACACACACACACACACACACACACACACACCTACGCACACACACACACCTACGCGCGCACACACACACACACACACACACACACACCTACACACACACCTACACACACACCTACACACACACACACACACACCTACACACACACCTACACACACACACACACACACACACAGAACAGGACGAAGAATACAAAAAATAATAATGGAAGCCCGACCAGAACACTCATCAATGAATTTCTGTGACAGCATCCACTTGCCAGGACACAGCTCCAGCAGGTGACAAGAAAAACCGTGCCAGCTGCTCGCGCAATGTCTTGACATGCCTTGTGAAGTTGTTGCTTGCTGCCTTGGTAATGTCAGTGAGTCCGCCGTTCTTGAAGTCAATCCGCCGAAAGCCCTCGCTCACTCGACCGTTGACGTCTGTGTCAATGAAGCCACTTGGACAGTAGGTTGCGCTGCTCTCCGTCTGGAGGAAATTGTGCAAAACTACACAGGCCTTCGTGAAATGAACAACATTTTCAGGCTTCGCATTTATTGGCTGCCGAAACAATCGCCACCGAGCCACAAGAATGCCAAAAGCATTTTCCACAATGCGTCTAGCCCTACAGAGGACAAGTGAGGAAAGAAAAAAAGTATTTATATCAGCACAAGCAATGGTGTTCTCCAATGTTGCATGCTGCAACACTACAAATCGTGTGTACTGCAGCTATAACGGTAGGGGATCGATACAGAGGTCAGTCGTTGAACAGTATGCATTTTATTGCTACCATACTTTGACCAATTTCATTTGCATTGGACCCTCTCTAGACTACCTACATAGAACATACAGTACTAAATCACATAAAATGTAAAAGACAGATTTTTCCAGACTACATTCAGACTACATTTTCAAATTGTAACCTTTTGACCTTGAGCAATTGAGCACTTGTGCTACTGGTATAACAAAAACAAAAATATCAACCAATGTACATGTACCAGATGGATGAAAAATTATAAACCCAGGGCCCGGACTGGTTGTAAAATATATAAACCTGGGACTTTTAATGGAGATAATACGGTATTGGAGCAGAATGAAGAATGGAAACCGAGGTCATTTGGAGTCTCATACCTTGACAGCCGGTAATTGAAGATCCGCTTGTCAATTGAAAGTTGCTTCCCAGGGTAAGGTCGCATCATGTAGGAGCGAAGTGGAAAAGCTTCATCTCCAACCATAAAGTAAGGCAGCTGACCTAGTCCGGGGACGGAATCGGTTGCGTCAGGAAGACCTAGTAAAAAAAGAGAAAGAAAAAAACATAAAAAAGCCTTTCGTACATATCCCTTCACCGATCATGTGGATTGTGTCGACACATACACTACTTTAATCAATGGTTTCACTTCATCTCTCTCTTTCCACCCTGAACACTTCAGTTATAGTTTGCATTTTTCTCTATCTAAATGTAAATGTTGCACGCTCTCTTCATAAAATCGCTTGTTCCATCATGTAATATTGCGATGTTATTGTAATGTTTATCCCACAGATGATTGTCACAAGAAAACGTTCTTTGAAAACCGCTGTGAACTTGCGATTACTATTGTTCTTATTAATGATAGTTCACAAGTGTTTTAATACTAGTAAAGGCCTGAAGCATGCACTGTTCTTTTTAGGATTGCATTTTGTCTAATGAAAAACAAACTGGCGCTAGTCTTGTTATTACCTGCTGATGCCGACTCTAGAGACTGGCCAAAGGCACTCATAGAGAACACACCGCCGTCACTTTCGCGACCACTGGCGCCGATGTCAACCATGATGAAGCGGTATTGCGCATCCACAGCGGCCAGAAGAACGATGGAGTGGAAGTTCTTGTAGTTGTAGAAGCTACTGCCAGAGTTGTGAGGCGCTTGCATATTGATGTGCTTCCCATCGATCGCACCAATGCAGTGTGGGAAGTTCCACCTCGCGTAGAAATCAGTAGCTACAGCAGCCCATTCAGCTGGTTTTGAAGGGCACTGCATGTATTTGTCCACAAGACCAGCCCAGATGGCTTGGCATACATCGATAATGATGTGGTGGGCAGTGGAGTGGCCCACACGGAACTGGATAGCAATGTTCTGCATGGACTCTCCTGAGGCCAGATATCGCAGCGTCAGGGCTAATCGTTCCGCATTGGTGATTTCTGGTCTTGTTGCGGAATTCAGCTGACGCCTCACCGGCAAGAACGGCTCTATCAGGACGAGTAAGCGGTCGAAAACAGCCGGGGACATACGCACATACTTGAAGTGCAGGCTCTCGTCTACACTTCTCATTTGCACAATGTCTGACTGGTACGACCCTCGCTCTAACCTGTGCTGGTAATACGGACGAACACACCAACGTCTGGTCCGTGCTGTCCTCCGACGCTGAAACGCAGCAGCTAGCAGCAAACAGGCTGCTGCGACATCCAACGCTGTGTCCATATCCATCTTGCTCTTGCGCTCGTCTCTCTCAAAATGAAAAGAAACACGAGAACCACATCATGTCAGTGGATTTTTGCAGTTTCCCGGCACAACTTCCCGTTGCCAAGAGAACAACATTTTTTAGTTGCAAAAAAGTTGACCACGTGAAGTGCGACTCGCGGCGTCTCGCAAAATGACCTGAAAAGTATAAATCAGCCGTCGCCAACGCAAGACATTTCGCACTTTCGCCATCGCGCTTTCGCGTCGCAAAAAATGAAGTATGAATCGGCCTTAAGAGCCTATGCAGAGCTGGATCAGGTGTTGCACACTCTGAGGGGAGGGGGGGGGGGGTGTACTCTTGGCTACAGCTTAGGATTGCGGAGAGTTAAAGTTTATATAGGTTTTGCCTGCTTCGTAAAGAGATTGGTAAAAACTGGAATTGAAACTCAAACTCTAGAAAGAATCGCAAAGGCCATGAACATACAACGTGGTCAGCCGTATTATGGGCTTTGGAAGCTGAAGCAGTTATTCAGGAATTACCAAAACGGATAACAGCCGTGCAAATATTACTATAGTAAAGGGTGATTGGGTTTTTAAAGGTGCCCATCTGCCAAAACCACATATGCTGAAAATAATATTATTCTCTGAGATGCGGCAAATGCAAGACGGCAACAAAAGGAAATACAAGAACAAACGAAACATATAGCTGAAAGGTCTTGCACACTCTGAGGGGAGGGGGGGGGGGGATGTACTCTTGGCTACAGCTTAGGATTTCGGAGAGTTAAAGTTTATATAGGTTTTGCCTGCTTCGTAAAGAGATTGGTAAAAACTGGAATTGAAACTCAAACTCTAGAAAGAATCGCAAAGGCCATGAACATACAACGTGGTCAGCCGTATTATGGGCTTTGGAAGCTGAAGCAGTTATTCAGGAATTACCAAAACGGATAACAGCCGTGCAAATATTACTATAGTAAAGGGTGATTGGGTTTTTAAAGGTGCCCATCTGCCAAAACCACATATGCTGAAAATAATATTATTCTCTGAGATGCGGCAAATGCAAGACGGCAACAAAAGGAAATACAAGAACAAACGAAACATATAGCTGAAAGGTCTAGGCGGGAGTTTCAGCAAAGCCAGCTGGAGGGAGATGTGTATAAGAACAAACGAAACACGCAGCTGAAAGGTCTCGGCGGCAGTTTCGTCAAAGCCGGCTGGAGGGAGATGTGTATAATATTACACTATAGGGTCGAGAGGGACAATAGATTAGTGCCCACCAGCTGTCCTGCTTTCAGCCACATTGCCATCGGACTGCATCCGGGAATTGCTGCACACGCGAGCGAGCTTTGGCTTTTCATAGCTCGTGCCGGCGGACACTAAACCGTACGGATCTTCACCATCAAAATTGTCCTCGCCTGCCTCGGATTCAGCATTCGAGGCAGGAGTCAAAGACGCAGCAGCGGCAAAAGTAGCAGCCGACGATGATCTGCCAATGGCAGCTGTGCCCGAGACTATATTGGTGGCGCTTGTAACAGTCTCCGCTCTATTCATCATCACCTTCCCTTTCACAGCGCGTGACGAAACTGCTGAATCGAGTTCTTTGTAGTCGGCGATTGCCACGAGACGAGACGTGGCTACATTGAACAAAGCCAGCGTCCCAGCTGCCGTCTCGGTCATCTCATAGATGCTGGCTTCTTCGTCAATGGGCACGCCAAACACCTCCACGGGGATTTCGCCGCCGTGCGCAGATTCATAGACAAGCTTTCCGTCCTTGTTCTTCGTCAGGGTGTTGGATCGTTCACGCGGGCGGTGTCGCTTGGTCTGCTGAACCTGTGCTTGTCGTCGTTTCTCGGCAACGTACTTCCGAGCGCTGTTCTGCCTCATTGTGGCGATGGGCTCCTTGGTGTCGGCCTTGAACAGACCAACATCGCCGTTGCCCACAACGCCAACTGTGCAGTTCGCAGCAACCTCTTCGCTGATGCCGGCCTGGAAGACGGATAGGGGAATGGAGTAGCCGCTGTGGTCAGTGAACGAGAACTCCCCTTCGAGATTCTTGAAGACGGTCTGATAGACAGTGCTCTTGGCCGTCTTTGTTGTTGAGTAGTTGGTCTTCACGCTTGCGTAGTTAGAGTTGATGTACAATTGGGTTGCATCGTCAATGATATTCGACGCTGTGGGTGGGTTTTGCTTTTCGTTGCCTTGGTGATCGCCACTGATCTGATGCCGTTCGCTCTGTGAAGCGGGATGGCCGAGTTTGCTATACAGTTGGAATTCGCTGAGCTGCTCGTAGTCGCTTGCCGTCTGCTGACCTTGGGCCTGCGCCTGTGTGCTGGCATGCTGCTCTGCGCTGGCCTGCTGGCTTTCGTGGATGGCCTGCTGAGCTCCGGCACCAGGCCTGGTTACGCTCGAGTGGAGGGCGCTATCGACCGTCTCGTACGCACCGGAATCCTGTCGCTGTTGCTGCAGTTGTCGGCCTGCGTCGACGCCCTGTTTCTCGCCATTCTGTCGACTCTGACCGGCCTTCTGCTCGGCGCTGGCCTGTGCCTCCTGCGTGGGCTGCTTGTTCACGTTCTTGTTCACAGCGCTGAAGCTGGTCTTCTCCTCGCGCACGTTGCAGGTGGCCACGAGTCTCATGTTGCCCTTCTCCAGCAGAGTGTAGCGTCCCGTTCTGTCCAGGGCTACCTCGTACACCGTGCAGTCGTCCATCTTAACATCACCAAATACAGTCACCGGTACCGGAGTGCTGTTGGCGTCGAGGAAGATCACCTCGCCGTTGGGCTTCCTCACCAGATCTCTAAAGTTTGCGTACAGCGGCTCCAGGTCCTTGGTGGTTAGCGTGGCCGAGGTAGCGTACTGAAGAGCCATCTCGTTTGAGCCTATCCAGGAACACTTGTCGACCTCGGCACAGTTTGCTGTGCTCAGGAACTCCATGGTGGAACTGTTGAAGAGGGCAAAGCTGCCATCCGGCCCGGGCGCTACAAAGCAGTTGGCAAGGTCCCTTTCGTTCATCACGGTGTGGAACGCCGCCAGTGGCACAAACTCGCCGCGCTGCGTCTTGAACACGTAGCGTCCCTGCACCTTGCGAAGCATTTTGATCTCCTGCGACGGCCTTGAAGAGGACACGGCATCCATTTGCGGCTCCAGGACACTGTACGTGGCCGCATCTGATGCTGGGTCGGTATTCAGGTCACTTTCACTATTCATGACCTTGCTATTCTCGCTGTTCACCCATCCTTCCTCTTCAGCCAGGGAGATACCTCTACGCCCTAAACCATCTCGCTTCCTGAAGGATGACCTGCGTAACCCGTCACTAATGAATCCGTCCTCGAACTGTGAATCCGCATCGATTGGGATCACCTGAGTGGCATTGTTTTCGTCCTCGTTGTAAGCTTGCTCGCCCTCCACCAGCAGTCCGTCTTCGGTGCGATTCTGATCCAGAGCTTGGAGCGTCGTTGCGCTGAACAGTGCAGATGTGAGCATGCTACTATTACTACGCTTGGAGAATAGACCGCCTGTGTTGACGTACTTCCGATTGTCTGCATCGGCACTCTGTTCCAGCTTGTTACCACTTAATTTCTGGGAGCCGATGCGTTTCAGTACATCCTTTCTGCTTTCTTCCTTGCCGAACGAGCGAGTGCGCGTCTTTGTGGGCGAGGTGGATGCACTGTGCGAGGGCGAGGGCTGACTGACAATGTGAATGTCCTGCCAGCCAGTGCCGTTGAGAGCATGAGCGTCTTGATCGATCATGTCTTCGTCTCCTTCAACTGTCGACGTGCGCGTGTCAATCTTGCTCGAGCCGGACTTGATGCGTGTCAGGCGCTGCGACAGGGAGCGACGCACACCCTTCGACTTTGGCTCGAGGCCCTCTCCAACGCCTTGGAACGAGTCCTGGTGCTCCACAGGCTCCCAGCTGTCCTGATCGATGGGGCTCATGTAAGCGGCCATGTTATCGGCAGTGATGGCTCCCATGCTGTGCATACTGGGGCCAGCGGACAGAAGGCCGTGGACGCTGCTGCTGTCGAACGAGGGCGCGTTGCCGTCAGCGACGCCGCCGTTTGCGGCAGAGTGGTTCACCGTCATGTTGGCGTAGATGTGCTTGGTCCTGCTGGTGCTGTCGCCACTGCCAACGTGACAGCTCAGCGAGAGCATTGACGTGGCATCGGTGATGTTGAGCTGTGAGTCGTCATGGTCACCATTGTCCATCTCCGCCCAGGCGTCGTCCGCGTCGCCCACCTCCTCTCGTTTAGTCAACAGCGCCGCGATCTTTCCGTAGAAGTGCTTTTGGACAGGTCCTTTGTTGGTGTGTAGCTCCTTGGTCAGATTCTTCAGGATCTGGTCAATGTTGTCGTATTCGGGATCGCCTATGTTCGTGATGCCA
Source organism: Sycon ciliatum (assembly GCF_964019385.1). NCBI lineage: Eukaryota > Metazoa > Porifera > Calcarea > Leucosolenida > Sycettidae > Sycon > Sycon ciliatum. Next base: position 11,630,084 of record NC_088652.1, read on the forward strand.
GAGCATACG
>NC_088652.1:11630292-11660414 GCF_964019385.1 Sycon ciliatum
GGAGTAGGGTCACCCCACTGTGTGCGTAGTTGCTCCGATGTAATGTGCTGCTCCCACTGGCGGCCGCGCGAAATGCCAAGGATTGACCGTAGGTTGGCGTGATGGAACCTGTCCAGCTTGTCCAAGTCCGACTTCAATGGGGTCCAACACTCCGAGCCATACAAAACCGTGGTGAGAACACATACCACATACAAATGCCGTCGAGTAGGCAGGTTCAGGCTCTGATCATGTAAAATCCGCCGAAGACAGCCAAAGGCCCTGGCACCCTTCGCAAGGCGGCTCTGGACATCGGCATGAGCTCGCGAATCCGGAGTTATAACAGATCCAAGATAGGGGAAGGAGGTAACAGCTTCAACCCTTTCATTGCCAACTGCCAGATCGGAACAATCAGCGGCAGCGACTCCATAGCCCGCGACCAGTAGCTTAGTCTTCGTCATGCTGACCGTGAGGCCAAAGCTGGATGCCACATCGCAGAAGGCGGACAGGGACAGGTCGGCTGCAGCACGAGTTGTTGCGAGTAGGACGGCGTCATCGGCAAACTCAAAATCATCAGCATGACCAGTCTGAGACTGTCGACGTCGCCCAGCTGCACGGGGAAACAACTGTCCATTAATCAAGAAGCTGAAATCCACACCAGACTCGATGCCGCGCTCCCTGAGAACAGACCTCCACCGCTCCATCACCAATCCGAAATACAGGTTGAACAGCACAGGAGCCATGACACACCCCTGCCGTAAACCATTTTGTACAGAGATCGGATCGGTACAACCACCAGCAACACGAACAGACGCCAACATGTCCGTATGGAACGACTTCACGAGAGCCACAGCCTGAGGGGGGACACCGAGCCGAAGCAATGCCTGCCACAGAGCCTCACGAGGCACAGAGTCGTATGCTTTGCGGAGGTCCACAAAGACGCAAAACAGCTTCGATCTATGCTCATATGATTTCTCTACCAGTTGGCGGACAGAGAAGATGGCATCAGCACAACCACGGTTTCGCCGGAACCCACACTGCGACTCCGGTAGCTCATCCTCAGCGAGCACTTGCAGCCGATTCTGCACGACCCTAGCAACTAGCTTCCCCACAACCTCCAGCAACGCAATTCCTCGCCAGTTGTCGCAGCGAGAAAGGTCACCCTTCTTAGGTATGGGGATGAGCACTGCATCACGCCAGTCCTGCGGTACGTAACCCTCCGACCAGACAGATTGAAGCAGGTCCAGAAGGAGTGGGTGGAGGACGGGCACACCAGCCTTCAACAGTTCAGGCACGATCTGCGACATGCCACCAGCCTTGCCGTTCTTCAGATGTCTCAGGGCATGGGTCAACTCCTCTCCCGACGGTGGCTGCGTTAGCGAGTGCATGATCTCCCGCTGGGGGATTTGCTGGAATACCTCTGCATCGTAAGTACTGCAGACATTCAAAACACCTGAGAAGTGCCCGTGCCATGTGTCCCTCTGCTCTTGCACAGATCCACAGACGTCTCCCCGAGTGTCGCGGATAGCCTGTACAGATATTGGCTTTAGCCCACCAAAACAGCGCTGCATATCTCGGATGGCAGACCACACATATTTGCCGCTGAAACGTCCCCGCTGCACCACCGCCGCTTTTTCCATTAACCAGGTGGTCTTTGCCCGCCGTATACCAGCCCGAGCCTGGCCACGAGCCTCCTTGAAAGCCCTGTGATCATTCTGATGGCCAGTTCTGAGCCACAGGTCGTATAGCCGATTACGGGTTGCTAGTAGGGGCTCCAGTGTCGGGGCACTATCACGAAACCAGTCCGGTACACGCCGCTTGTCTCGGCCAACCACCTCCCCAGCCACATCGACGACAGCCGACTTCACAGCACTCCACTTACAGTCCACGGATGAGGCACTATCATATGTATCAGCCAGCCGAGACTCAAGACCAGCACAGTACCCAGCACGCAATGCAGACACACCCTCAGCCTCCTCCTCACTCATAAATGGCAACCGGTTAAACCGATGAACAGCAAATCTCCGAGGCCTGGAATGCGAGTCACGGTGATAGCGCTGCTGTGCAATATCAGGTAATCGATACTTCATGCGGATCAAGCGGTGGTCAGTGCTACACTCTGCCGTACGCATCACTTGACAATCCATGCAACGTTTACGATATCGCTGCCGAACAATTACGTAGTCTATGCAGTGCCATCTCTGTGAACCAGGGTGTTGCCAGGTGTACATGTGGATGCGCTTCTTGGGAAACAGTGTGTTACAGACAGTCAGCTGTTGACAGGCCAAGAAAGCAAGAAGGCACACACACACACACACACACACACACACACACACTCTTCCTCTCCTGGAAAGCTCCTCATGCTCATTCTCCCTTTCTCTGTCCATTTCCCCTTCCTGATGCGTAGACCAACTGATGAACCCGAAACCACTAGGTCGGGGGAGGTTGACCTACCTCATCGGCACGCATGCCAGGCTCTAGGGTCCGGCGGATTCTGCCGGCAGAAAAATTGGCAGAATTCGGTACTTTTTCTGGTAAGTTTCATGCATATTTGGTATGTGGATAAAGAAAATTAATGGAGCAGAATTCGAGGAATTGCCCGCTATAAGGTTTGTATGGTTCTGCCAATTTCACTGCTTTTCGAGCAGAATCTGCCACCTTTTCGAGCAGAATCCGCCGGTCCCTACCAGGCTCCCCTGTGTTGTCAATGTTCGCTTGTCCAATTTTGTCTACCTCTCCTTTTATGTTGCTGGCCAGTGTTTTGTAGTAAAAAAATATGTAGTAAAAATACATGTAGGCGTCCGTCTGCGAACATGGATCACCATGATCACGGCAGGAGCTAGGCTTCTTGACAAAACAGTATTAACTGTTGACTTGCAGTGGTGAGAATCCGACGAAAATCGGCCTCAAAACCGGCGATGGCACAAGTAAAGTTTGCACACATCCGCGTTACAACAAGCTTACAGTAATTGACTTTGTGTCTTGAGTGAGAAACACAACCAGCTGCTTACAGAAGTTTCGCTCGTGCCAGGCCACCACCACGCCTGATTTTACCAGGGTGGCAGATGCAGCGCCTAACGGCGAGGGTTAAGTAGTCTCTTGACCAATGCCCAACCAAGGCAAGGGGGCAAAATACAGTCGACTCCCATTGGCATTGTGCAGGAGAATTAGTTCTTTATAGCCGAAGTTCGTTATAACAGAAATGCACTCACACCATCCAAGCAGCAAGTCATGACTGGCAGTGGCAAGTGGCCCATGACAGTATGGGTGCACTTGGTTTACATGCGACCCTACAAGATTTGGTTCGTTTATCTAATATTGACTGAGTACGAGGTCAATAGTACTGAGTCAATATTAGATTTATCACGACAAACAGTCCGTATGTCAAATTCAACAACAATAACCTCATGAATCCCGGTTTTATGATTGCACAACCGTTGCACCATCACCTCCAGTGACAATGCTGCACTAGGCACCGTTCAACTACGCAACCATATTTATTAAGCAGTCAAGTATCAGCAGTCAATATAGCCCTAAAGAGTGAAATATGCAGGAGTATTTTACTGCTTAGGTATAGCGAAAATCAATGGGAGTCAATACTAAGAGAGTGATAAAAAGTTATATAAACGAAAACTTGTAACATAGAAATTGTGGGCACACGATATGCGGCTGAGTCCACCAACTAAACCAGATTTTTTTTGAACAGTCAGACGAGCACAATCTAGCACAAAACTGTCAAGGAGTACTGAGACATTCCACGGCATGAAAGTCAGCTTGAGCACTGCTCGATAGCGCTAACCAACGGCCTTCCAACTAATTACTTGGAAGGTTCATGGATATTAGTCCTAATTCCAAAGAGGGGAAGGCGAGCGCCATCGAGCCGAGCACAAGCTACATTCCAAGGCTTCATGGAATGCTGGCCTGGTATGAAGACGGGACGGCAAGACCAGACAGAACGGTCAAACCACAATTCGACAACGGCAAGCAACCAGCTTGGGAGGATCAATATTATCAGAGATGAAAATATGAAGAGGAAGCTTGGCGACGACGAATTGCAACAAACCGAACGCCAGTATCCTACAGTACTGTACTTAGTTGATGACAACTCGCCTTCCCCTCTTTGGAATTAGCACTAATATCCATGAACCTTCCAAGTTGGAAGGCCGTTGGTTAGCGCTATCGAGTGTTTTCAAGCTGACTTTCATGCCGTGGAATGCCTCAGTAGTAGGCACCGGCGGATTATGCCGGCATAATTATTGGCATAATTTGGTGGTTGAAAATTTGGAGCATAATTTGGCATCCTTTCGGAGGTAGGAGCATAACTCCATGATTGTATCACAGTTCTAGTATGTAGGCTACACAATTGTGTACAATGCACCTGATCAGTGCTGGTGGTCTGCATGGCAAAGGGTTCGGAGGTCATGCAGATAGTGTTTTCAATGAAAAGCAGGGTAGAAATCATGGAAATACAACATCAGTTTGTGTGCTCGAACTCGTTATGTCTTCTCAAAGTTCTTTCTCACCCTGATACAGTACATGTAGCGGAAGATGCGAGTGAATCAGCCTTTATCAGGTATCCCGGGGCGGACGAGATAGTGATGGGTAGTCCGCAAAACTCCGCGTACATGTAGATCTACACTATGCTTGTTACGAAGTCATGACGTCTGGATCTTAGCAGCTATGACTGTGCAGGCTATGCGTATTGCTCTAATAATTCAACAAATTGAGGTATAGTTGATGTTCGGCCAGAGCAAAGTCCCATCCAACTGTAATATATAACTGTAATACATATAATGAGATGTGGAAAACTCGGCTTTCAGCCGAGTCTCACGCGAACCGTGAAATTTATTTATTTATTATTACTCATAAAAAGGACACACTTCAGGCTCATTACAAATATCTTGAAAGTTTTTGTCTTCACAAGTATACTTTCAAGCCTTCTCGTCAGGTGAAATACAGGCAAGGGAAAAGGAACAGGAACAGTGGATTAAATACAGTAAGAAGGTGGTAAAACAGCGCAAAAAAAGAAAGAAGATAGCTAAAGTAAACAGCGAAAATTGCAATAATGACACAAAGGTGCAAATGCGAGAAAACTCAATACGCGTAACATGTAGTGCGACAACAAGAGACAACCACTGGACATACATGTAACTAACGAGGTTTTGACGACCTACCTAACAGCCTAAGTGTGAATTTGATTTGCTTCTGCTTGCAAAGGTTGGGTTTCTTTGTGTGGATGTATACAGCTTCCAAAACATTCAGCAATCTAGCACTGCGTACACGTGACACAATCGAAAAACAATCATCTGAATACACAGCACGACAATCAGGATGCTCAAACAAATGACTAGCAATGGACGACTCATACTTATCAGAACTAACATCAGAACAATCAGCATGTGCGGTGGACACATCCGATTTCACATGGCTAGTCGAGTGGACCCTAGCCGTTGCCTCTGTCTGTGCTTTAGTCGCTGCCATCGCCGCCGTTGCCGATCTTGTCATTCTTCTGGTTGATGCGGTTCCTGTCACTGCCACGCCAGTAGGTGTCTTGTCCGGTTGTTTTTCTGGTGGTCTAGTTAATTGTGAGGTGACTTTGCTTGGTGTTGATGCCGCTGTGTTGGACCATCTTGTACCAGGATGATTCTTTGCTGGACGTCCCCTCCGTGGTCGAGTGGATCGTGCGTGTTGTGGAATAAGGTGTAGCGGTGCGTGTTGTCTTGTTGTCGCACTACATGTCACGCGTATTGAGTTTTCTCGCATTTGCACCTTTGTATCATTATTGCAATTTTCGCTGTTTACTTAGCTATCTTCTTTCTTTTTTTGCGCTGTTTTACCACCTTCTTACTGTATTTAATCCACTGTTCCTGTTCCTTTTCCCTTGCCTGTATTTCACCTGACGAGAAGGCTTGAAAGTATACTTGTGAAGACAAAAACTTTCAAGATATTTGTAATGAGCCTGAAGTGTGTCCTTTTTATGAGTATTATCGCATTTTTGTCTCAGAGGAAACTGTTTATTTATTATTAAAAAGCTTACATGGAGATAAAAATGTAATTAACGCAATAAATAGAGTAAGCTGCGTACTCAGTACAAACACCATTTATAATAGCAACACTTGTTTTCATGTATAGAAGCTTGTTCCTTGAACGTTTTCGTGGCCATATCATCAGAAGGATTACTGGCAAATCAAAATTAATTCTCAACTCAATATATACATGTATATATTTATTGTTGATGAAATATGGTGGTAAAGACACACCTGGCAATATGGCGGTAAACACACGCCTGCCCACACACGCTCTCTAAGCTGCACAGTTCTGGCACAGAGCTCTCCTTCTCACCACCACCACCATCAGTTCGCGCCTGGCGCCTCGTCGATGCATGGTTGGCGGTATCCGACATAGCAGGCTGGTACATCAAGTAGCGCATGGCACATAGAAGATGACACAGCAACGACATAGCTCGATTGCGACGTACGTTTCGTCCCCGCTGGACTCATCAGGCAATCTTCTTCTTGGATGTCTTCATACGGAGCTTAACTCGGGAGAATGAATTTGAAGACACCACTGCAGCTGTACTTATGGTGATGAAATATGGTGGTAAAGACACACCTGGCAATATGGCGGTAAACACACGCCTGCCCACACACGCTCTCTAAGCTGCACAGTTCTGGCACAGAGCTCTCCTTCTCACCACCACCACCATCAGTTCGCGCCTGGCGCCTCGTCGATGCATGGTTGGCGGTATCCGACATAGCAGGCTGGTACATCAAGTAGCGCATGGCACATAGAAGATGACACAGCAACGACATAGCTTGAGTTAAGCTCCGTATGAAGACATCCAAGAAGAAGATTGCCTGATGAGTCCAGCGGGGACGAAACGTACGTCGCAATCGAGCTATGTCGTTGCTGTGTCATCTTCTATGTGCCATGCGCTACTTGATGTACCAGCCTGCTATGTCGGATACCGCCAACCATGCATCGACGAGGCGCCAGGCGCGAACTGATGGTGGTGGTGGTGAGAAGGAGAGCTCTGTGCCAGAACTGTGCAGCTTAGAGAGCGTGTGTGGGCAGGCGTGTGTTTACCGCCATATTGCCAGGTGTGTCTTTACCACCATATTTCATCAACCATAAGTACAGCTGCAGTGGTGTCTTCAAATTCATTTTTTTATATATTTATTATTATTATTATTTTGCTTGCTCGCGTTGGCATCAACCTACATAAAGCAGGTATATAGCCTTCGTTTAAGCTGCCATAAAAAAGCTCGTCCTAAGCGAGAGGGCTAGAGGAGAAGATAACGATAACGAGATACGGAATCCAAAGAAATCCAATTTGATGAAATAATTATAAAAAATAGTATGAAATAACCAGCTTCAACACAACTTCAACATTCCCCCCTGATGGTCAAAGAACAAAACATTGAGCCTAAAAACTTTTCAGTACACTTACCGCGATCAACAGTGCACTTCTGGTCACGGCCGTTAACCTAAGATCTGTCTTCCTTTTCTTATACATTTCAGTGATTGCTTATGGTAAGGTTACCGCACTGAAGTGTTCGTGTCCTTCTAGTGCCTAAAACTTGAGAGTAATCTATTCCTTGAGTTTTCCTGACGCAGGGTTTGTCATAAGGGACGTGAAACTCGTGCGGTGCCAGCTCCTCCCGGAGCCACCAATTAACACTATCCACAATGTCATCGAGGAGAGAGCCTTTCCAACGTGCTCTTCTGAGGCAATTCAGAACATGCTGTTTAGAGGCCCTGAAATCGTACCCGCCCACGTATGCCTTTTCGTGGATCTGCAGACCACCGTCGAGAATCATTATTTCACGGTAGTAGCTGCAGTGTGCTGGTGCCACGGCCGCCATAAGGAGATTCTTCGTGTACCCAGATGCCCACCAGTGGGCGGCGTCAAGGTGTGCGTCGTAGGGCAGTAGAAATGGCGCGGCCGTACGATGGTAGGCCATGAACAAATGATCCACGTGGCAGCGCTGCATGCACCCCAGACTATGCCTGCTGGTCCACGGATACTCCGCGCTGGCCACGTCCCTGTAGGAAACGCTGGCGCGCATAGGTCGATCGCGTACCAACAGACTGTGCAGCCAGAGCAATTGTGCGTCGTCACTGGACTTGTTCGTTATCACTTCCGCCGGATTCGATGCCAGACGTTGCGAGAAATACACATCCTCGTCGAAGTAGAGTAGAAACTCAAAACGCCAGCCCTGATCTTCTTCTAGCTGGTAGGCTACCTGCACCTGCTTGTTTCTGCCTGTGGTCCAGGTGGATTTGGGGTAAAACAGCGGTACAAACTTCTCACTTTTGACTTTTGGCCCCGAGTACTTGGCTGACGTCGTAAAATCATCACGCCAGGATAGATAAATGACTGTGACGTTTTGCCACGTCGAGCGCCTCACCCAGCGTGGACTCGGCTCGCCCTTACCGGTGATCAGGTATACAAAGGTTTCTGGCTTAATAGCTGCTGACACATGTGTGGTCGACGGTGTTGTACCCAGTTCTGGATGTGTACCGCTACTAGTACTAGAAGATGCTGTGGTCCCACCGTTCTGCTTTATATTTTCTGCAGTATGTGTGGTCGCCGGCGGTGTGCCCGGTCCCGGACGTGTACCAAGACTGGAAGATGGTGTAGCCTCTGGCAGTAGACTGTGCATATCACTGAAGAGGAAAGAGGAGAATGTTGTAGCCTCACCGTTCTGCGCTGCAACACTTCGTGTCGAAGATGTTGTAGAATCCTCTCTCCTTAGCCTACCATGTTCAAGGCGTGTCCCAAGGCTAGAACTAGTAGAAGATATTGTGACCGAACCGTCATGATATCCAGGCGTTATTTTTTTCGAGGTGTCCATTGCGAAATAAGCGAGCAGTGCTGACATCAACAGGCAGCCCGTGATCCCTTTCCTCCGACGCCGGAGAAAAGGCGGCAGCAGACGAAAATGACTCGACGGCATTGCTCTCTTTGGAGAAACAGAGAACGGAATCAGGCATGACTAGCCGACCGGAGCCGCACAGCTACAAGAAATACGCTTTGGGTTATCGGTATAATTATTGTATGTAATCAAGCACGCTCAGGAGGTCTGCAGGCAAGGGCAAGATTCAGCCATCATGATCATGACAGACAGAGCGCGCCATATTTGATTTCTTACAGCGCGAAGCAACATATTAGGGAAGGTCAAAAGGTCGAAAGGTGGAATTATTCCCGAAATGACGCCAAACCAGGGAGTAGTATAGTTAGACCGAAAGGCTTCCTGTCTACGTCTGAAGCCTTTCCATACTGGTACTCGATGTTCCAGTTTTGTGACACGAGAATGGCGCGAGAATTAGTGTACCGCGCGCTGAGTGTACCGCTATACACGTGGTCGATACATTGTCGACACGTTGTTGATACTTTGTTGACACGTGACCCCGTCAGCGGTCTGCTTTGTGCCAGAAGTCGACGAAGACGAACGAGGAGGCCCCTTTCGGTACCCCTGACGGGAAGGAGAACTGCAGAAGTCGAACGAGGAGGCCCCTTTCCGTACCCCGTACCGCAAAGTGCCATTGATGAATGTCTTCTGCACCTGGAACGCCCCCGTAAACGCTGTCGCATAGGCGGACTGAATGCGCAGGGCAAAAAGAATTGCTCCAAAGACGTCCGCTCTAGGCCTTTGGAGACATCGTGGGAACTCCTTCCGGGTACCCCCGTACCGCAAAGTGCCATTGATGATCGATGAATGTCTTCTGCAAGTGGAACGACCCCGTAAACGCTGTCGCGTCGGCGGGCTGAATGCGCAGGACGAAAAATATTGCTGCAGAGACGTCCGTTCTAGGAGACATGGTGCGAACTCCTTCCGGTACCCCCGTACCGCAAAGTGCCATTGATGAATGTCTTCTGCAACTGGAACGGCCCCGTAAACGCTGTCCCATCCACCGACGAAAAATATTGCTGCAAAGACGTCCGCTCTAGGCCTTTGGAGGCATCGTGCGAACTCCTTCCGGTACCCCCGTCCCGAAAACTGCCATTGAGAAATTAATGAGAATGCACTGACCTGACGCCGTGACGGGGAGGAGAACGGCAGAAGTGGATGCAGACGAACGAGGAGGAATCAGGACGAGCGAGCAATGGCAGGACTGTAAGTAATAGCTCAATTAGAAATGAGAACTTGACATTCATGGCACTTGCCACTGCATATTTCTTGTCCACTCACAATGTCTTTCCTCTGCCCCGGTGTGCCCACGGACCTGTTGCTGCACTGGCCCGATGAATCGAATGTCTTCTGCAACTGGAACGGGCCCGTAAACTCTGTCGTGTCGGCGGACTGAATGCGCAGGACGAAAAACATTGCTGCGAAGACGTCCCCTCTAGACGACGGTAAGGCATCCCTTGATATGTTGCCAGTGTGTGCCAGGGTATCGCGCGATGGTGAATGAGGAATGATGAAGGGTACGCGTATACGGTTAGGTGGGACGGTATACCTGTTACAGGTCTACTCTCCATATAACGTAATCTCTGGGACCACGGAAAAAATATGTTATATCGAGAGTTATGTTATGTAGAAAACCGTATGTAAAATACAAGATGTACCTCAAAATGAAGGGTATTACAAGGCGGGTTCAACCGTGCAAACATATACACACTGTACGGTGTACCACCATCCACATCAGATACCATCAATGCCGCAGAATATATGCACAATAGGACTACATTGGCTAGCTACGGCTACAGCTTGATTGTACCGCGCACGTGAATCTACGTTGTATCGAGAGTGCACACGTCGGGGACCGCGCCGTAGGGGGCGTTATGCCGAGGTTTACGTTATGTAGGAACAAACTGGTCTCAGAAACTGCCTAGATACCAGGATACAGCTACTGCTTGATCGTACCGTGCAAGTGAATTTATGTTGTATCGAGAGTGCGCACGTCTGGGACCGCCGTAGCGTGTGTTATGTCGAGGTTTATGTTATGTAGGATTATGTTGTGTAGAACAAAATTTGTATGGGAGTGATGCTGTTTCGGCGCGGGATTTGATTTTTTTATGTACTGGCGAGGTTTATGTACAAGTGAGAGTTGTTATATCGAGAGCAGACCTGTATCATTCAACACGTTATCAGGTCGACAGCGCATTGTACTCACTCACGCTACTGACGCGATGTTCATTTGCAGGGTTTGCAAACTGTACGTGAAGAAAGACAGCATGCCGCCATCTTGCGTTCTCAATGACTTGCACCTTCACCCTGTACCCTAGTGCTTGTCGCGAGTAAACTCATTCGAAAAATTACTCATTCAAAAAGTGGAACCCTTCCAGACATGTTACAAGCTAGACACAAAGCATGGCAGTCGACCGCATTCAAAGCGAGTGAGGTGCCAAGAACAAAATACTCCACCTTCCATTGCCAATTGACGGCAACCCGCGTCTCATGCATGACTTGTGTGCTGACAATACAAACATCATAGTGAACTGTGTACCAACCAGTGCGAAGATTGTCTGGAAGCACCTTGTCAGGCCGAATGTTGTCGTCGCAGCCTTGCAGTGGTTATCTGAGGAGACGAGACGAAAGATTCATGAATTGCTTGCACCTTTGTACCAGTTGTACCGGCTATGCGAGTGCCATGGTAACAAACGCATTCTTATTGAGCTTTGAGACATATATCAGCAGGGCTTTGTTGCATCACTGACCTCTTGCAGTCATTCCGTGAATGATATTTTGCGCGAGTTTGCATCGCACGCAGCATCGCAGATCGTGTCAAATTACGCATCACACTGCAAAATTGCTCCTCTGCATGCAAGTGGATTTCATTGCACTTCTCAGTTTGGGAAATGCTCGAATATGATAATTCTGCGTGTGAGTGCACTAGCCCTGAACATACAATCATCAGTCATGTAGGTGACCCGTTTGTGCGGGTGCGGGTGTCCCACCTCACGACCTTCTGCTTTCTTTCTGCATCACTTGTATCTTGCAGGTATATCATCCTGTGACGACCACATTGAAGTCTGAATTTGAAGTGTGAAGATGCTTCAGCAACCACATCGTACTAATCCATTGCTTTCATTGTGCTTCTACTGTGCATGTGTGTAAGTTGTGGGGTATACTTGTGATGACATTGTGTGCTGGCGACACGGTCAGATTTTGTCCATGCGTGTAACGTACACCTGCATGTTATGCATTGAAAAGGATCTGCCACTTATGATCCTGGGACGAGTATCAGGTCAGCTTTGTCTTGTGTGGGCTGTACCAGATTGCTGTTCACTTCTCTATCTGTTGGATATGTGACTTTCTGCAAGTTTCTGGTGTATGGTGGCCACTTCCTTGCTTGTCACTTTGTACGATATTACATTCTGTATTCGCTGCTTCCATGGCGTGGTCTGCAAACTGCAACCCTTGAGCAAATGTCATGTTTGCTATGTTGTGCTTTGGCCGTCAGCTTGTCTACACATTGTACAGTCAACTTTGCATATAACGACACTCGGCGGGGCATCAGAAAAGTGTCCTTATTCGCGAAGTGTCGTTATACCCGAAGTCCCATCATATGATTGTATTACAGTTGGATGGGACTTTGCTCTGGGCATGGAAATTCTGTCGTTATTCGCGAATTGTCGTTATATCCGCAGTCGTTATTAGCGAAGTTGACTGTAGTTGAATTATTTTGTTTCACAACTGACTTCCTCAAGTACGGTGGCCACTGCTTTGCATGGCATTATATATGAAGAATTCCCTGTTTGTGTCGTGTGCATGTGCGTGGCCACGTGTGTGTGCCGTGTGTACGCATGTTTGTGTATCTGTGTGCGGGGTAGCGAGGCGGGGAGGGCTGGTATGTATCAGTGTGTTATTGCAGTCTCATGGCTACATACAGTACATCGCGCGCGTGGTCATCATGTTTACCTTCGGGGTTGGGGTGGGGAGGGAACGGAAAAAGAACTGAAATTATCCATATAAAAACCGCTCTGTGAGCGGTTCTGAAAAACCTTTACTGGTACTGCCCCGTCGTAAAAGTAAGAAATTAGAACTGGCCCATTGTCCCCCAAAATGCGAACTGATCCACCTAAATCGCGAATGACGGGACCCGAACGCACCAGTAGCACGAGGTTCCTACCTGTGGATGCAGATGGGGACGTTGGTCCGGACTATAGGCCATGTACTGTACTAGCGGTAGGTGGTGTTACCCTATGATAATTGCTGTCCTGTGCCCTCCCGACCTCGTGCTACTGGTGCGTTCGGGTCCCGTCATTCGCGATTTAGGTGGATCAGTTCGCATTTTGGGGGACAATGGGCCAGTTCTAATTTCTTACTTTTACGACGGGGCAGTACCAGTAAAGGTTTTTCAGAACCGCTCACAGAGCGGTTTTTATATGGATTCAATCTATATTATAGCAATAAAAACTGCTTTATGGCAGCTTTCTAAAAAAGTTATTGTGTTCTAGTCCTGGGTCGACCGGTCCGGCATAGGCTATAGAAAATTTGTAAAATTAATTGCTTATCAACTGGCTTGGACTCCGTCTAAAAAGTAAGAAATTAACGAAATGTGATTGCAGAAAATTAAAATTTCACACAAAACCTCACAATAATCACAACACTTGACAATCAAAATACTGTACTGCTTCCAACACTTGTTTAGTCTGACACTGCACTTGTACTGCACCAACATGCATGCATGGGAAAGAGGATCACGAAGGGAAAAGGTCTTCTAGCTTTTCATCCTGTGTGTGATTATTGTGAGGTTTTGTGTGAAATTTTAATTTTCTGCAATCACATTTCGTTAATTTCTTACTTTTTAGACTAGGCCTTGACAGATTATGCTAGCATAATTTTTCGCATAATTCCTACCAAAATCGAGTAATCGCATGATTCGAGGCAAATTGCATACGAATCGTATAAAATTGGACTAATCCGCCTGTTCGCATCAAATTCCATACAGTTGTACATGTTCTACAAGTACAAGTACAAGTAGACACACCAGGAAGTCGTAGGTTTACGACTCCCTTGATAACATGTCCAGTCCACTACAATCAGTGACCAGGGTGACGGTCATAGCTAGGTCGGACGGTGCGTTGACCCCGTTGAACTTTTGCTACTACAGTACAACGCCCTCTACAAAAAATTCACCTGTTATTTTGCACAGAACCATCATATACATTAGCAGCATATGTGAGCATAATGCCGCATAATATGATAACTTTTCGCATAATAATAGCATAATTCTGCAATTTTTTCAGCAATGCGAAAAGCATAATTTCACGAAAATATTAGCATAATCTGTCAAGGCCTATTTTAGACGGAGTCCAAGCCAGTTGATAAGCAATTAATTTTACAAATTTTCTATAGCCTATGCCGGACCGGTCGACCCAGGACTAGAACACAATAACTTTTTTAGAAAGCTGCCATAAAGCAGTTTTTATTGCTATAATTTCTTTTGTTTTTTCTGTCACCAATCAATGGAATGCCCAATATGTGTAAATGATGGCCTTCACATCATATCAATACCGTATTTATTGCTGCAGCCTTTTCTTGCAGAAAATGGCACTAGCACAACGCATGTTCTTCTGCTGGGGAAACATGTGGTTAGTGGTGGTGAGTCTTTTTTTATACGCAGGTCATTCTGTGCATGTTGCTGTTGCAGAATTTCATGACTGTCATAAAATTGTCTTGCCTTTCAGATATTTCAGATTTCCCCACCCTCGATCAGATATACTTGAGAAATGTAGGTGCGTGTCACAGATGTTATGGTTGATTCTGTGTTTATTGGTTATCGTGATAAGGTCATCCTGCATCATATTGCACTGAAATCGTAATCCTGTTGATGTCGATACAACTCTTGGAAGTAGTTCAATGACTTCAAACTGTTAGTCCGCGATTTTCTAACACAACACAGCAAAGGAGGAGGAGGAACAATAAACATGTATTAAAATGTAAACAAATACATTGTTGAGTCCGGCACCTCATTCCAACAACTACACTGATCCTGAGGATAAAAGGGGCAAGCCTGAGGCCTTCTTACAGGGTACCCTGGAGGTACTGAGAGATAAACAAGGCACTCCATAATAATAAAATGTTACACATTTTTTGCCGTGAGTATGAATGATATCCAGTCGAACCTCTTTAGGACGAACACCAAGGGACCGATGGTATTTTTTCTGTAAGTTTGTCTTAACCTATTTTATAACCAGTGAATACATTTCTCCAATAGACATACATGTACGAATAGATTTTTCTACAGCGAAGGATTCTAAGCCACACCGACTCGTCTCGTATGAAACAAATGAGTCACTGAACCTTTCTTTAGCAACATGACGGCAACTGAAACAGCAACAGAGAAAGTACGATACATGTACAGCACATTCTTGCAGGTACTACAAACAGATTGCAGATCGTGTTTTTTTACTTTGGCGGCACGCAACTTTATTTGGGGCAGTGCAATCTCGGCGGTACTCACAAATCGAACAGCCCAGACTCGAGTAAACAAATCCAATCATACAAGTACGAGATTTTCACGAGGCGAGACTGCACCCATTGGCTTGTTTCGTATGAAGCAAACAAGTCACTGAACCTCTCCATAATGGAGATTTTCCCTGATATGCGAATTTATTTTGCATACTCGGTCAATGGGTCCTTGAACCTTTCCCTCCAAATTGGGAACTGCCAACGATAGTATGCCACTGACCAGTGCCTTACTTCAAGTAACGTACCAATGTACAATGAACATGAGTATTTCGACAACACATCTATTAAAGCCTCAGCAGCAACATAAGCCTTACCGTCAAGAAGGTGAACTCGCGTTCTTCGCACACTGTAGGCAAGGGCAAAGAGATAAAAATGGATCTAAATCCGAATAAAATCAGCACACGTTTCCGTAAATGAAAGGGTGAGCATAAGCAAATGAATCGAAGGAAACTGGTCAACTCAGAGATCACCTGTCATTGAGTATTCGGTAAAAGGAGGCCTCGGCAGCGGAAAAGCTAAATTGAGAAAGGAGATCCTGTCAGCTTTTCCATTATTTATTGCATTCCGCCCAAAATCAGCACACTTTTCGTAAATGAAAGAGTCAACACAAGCAAATGTATCAAAGGGAACTGTTCAACTCACCTGTCCTTGAGTAATATTCCGCGAAAGGAGGTCTCAGCAACGCCGAAACGAAATAAGCCAGGCCAGGAGACGAAATATCCGAAACAGCTCATGCAAGAAGCAGTTCCAAAGAAGGAAGTACCTCGTGCATGCACATCCGAAAAGGCAACAACAAAAAGTCTGCAATGCACACGCATGCGGCCAGCCGGCCGCGCGATGGTAGCGGTAGGAGCCATGGAGTAGCTCCCTGGTCCAGGACCAGGTACCGAGCATCTTACGTAGAAACTTACGTAGCTACGTAGACAACGTGTCTGAATAGCGGTGTCGTTAGGTAGCGCCATGTGAACACAATAATAGAAAAGCTGACAGGATCGCTTTTCTAAATACCGGAATTGTCCTCGCTGTGGTGATGGTGATGTGAGTGCAGAGTTTGGATCGGCCAAGAGCGCAAAAGGCATGAATCAGGGAGTAGTAAAATACCGGTATTTTTTCTACTCCCTGGCATGAATAATAAAACAATTATATGAACCTGTGACGTACATTACATTATGTTGCTTGCAGAGAAGACCGGTGAGTCCTACTCCCTCACCATGGCGTTCATCCGGTGTCGTCTTAGCGTAGCGCTAATACCATGAATACGGGCCAGTGTAATGTGTGTGCGTGGTAGCCGATCCATGTTTTCTGCCCATGCTCCTGTCGCGTCATCCGCGTCATCTGCAGCTGTGGTCGCTGCGGAGGCATCCATGGCTGACTGAATATTGTCATATAGACTGTTTTCACAGCCACACTAGCTCATTTTTACTATTTTATTATTTGCCATGGCGACCCCCGTAAGTCCTTGCTCCTCTGGACAGCTACCTTACAGGGAAGGGACTGGTTCTCAACCCTGATAAGACACAATTTCTACTATTACGTCGCCCAACTAGTCCCTTACCCACCACTGTGTCCATATCATGCCGCAACTCCACTCTCTATCCTGCGCACACAGCCAAATACCTGGGCCTCATTGTGGATGAGCACTTGGCATTCGATGCTCAAGTAGAGCGAGTTTGCATTGCCGTCAAGCAGAAGGTCGGAGCCTACAAGCATGCCAGGCAGAACCTGAACCACAGAGCGCGTCGTCTTTTCTATCTATCTATTATTCAATCTACCCTTGAGTATGCTAGCTCTGCCTACATTAACTGTCTATCTCACCGTTCATACAACCAGCTGATCACAGCCAGCCGTACTAGTCTTTAAAAGAATATTTGCCCTTGACCGCAGAACTCCCACTGAGACACTGTACGCTTACACCAAGATCTACACACTAGAGCAACGCTTAAATTTCAAGCAATACGTCTTTGTCTTTCGCTGTCTGCATGGTTTATCTAGCCCACTTCTCAGCCTCCTATTCACTCCCCGCTGCACTGGCCCACATTCTGCTGCCACAACCCGGGGCCAAGCTACAGCTGCTCTTGTCTTGCCTGCCTGCCACTCCCGGTATGGTTTCCATTCAATTGCGTATCTTGGTGCCGACAGGTGGAATGCGCTGCCTCCATCTTGTCGCCTGGCCGAGTCGCCTGCTTTGTTTCGCGCTCACACAAAGTCTCATTTAGGGTTCCCAGTAAAAAGGCAACATTGCCTGTTGGGAAATCCCTAACAAAATAAGAAAAAATAATAATAATAATAAATGTAGAAAGGAAAAGGACATATGGAAACGAGTTAAGAGTAACTCTCCACCACTGTAACTAGGTCTATAGTCAGAAAGTGCAACAACTACATTCCTTTCTACATTTATTATTGGCTCAATACCCGAGTTTCAAATAATAAGTGCAAGCCTCTTTTACGGGCAAAAATTAACACAATGTATTAAAATGCAATACAACATACACTGGAGAAGAAATCAGGAAAATAAAATATGAGCTCAAAAATGGAACGAAAAATAGCAAATAGAATCAAAACTCACGATGGAATCAAACTCATGATGGAAACTACAACCCAATGAGTTGGAAAACCAACCACAGAATTAGATATTGGGAATAGAGTCAGACACAACAACAACCGAAATCAGTACACCAAAAATCTGTCCTACAAAAAACAAAGGAACAAGAAAAACAAGAAAGACGAAGTACAAAGAATCCCCAAAAAAAGGAGTTTCAAATAATAATAATAATAATTTTATAATAGCTATAAAGAGAACAAATTCTGCTGTCATCGCCACACTACAACAAAGTCATGAAGGTTTACCAAAATCGATTTTCTTGTCACAATCATCAGTGGAAAGCCGTGACTGAAGAATAACCATGCCAAATCAATAATTTATATACATTTAATAAATGTGTTACGAGAACAAAACAAAGTGCTAAAAATAGAATGAGGGAAGGTGAGACAATAGAAGTAAAGTGAGAGCTAAGTGCAACAGGGGTGAGGAACTAATTGCAACGCTAGAACTGTGTAGTTAGACAAACAATCATGCTGTGCACCTACGAAAACAATCTTAACGCAACTACATGTTTCTTCTGCTTACAAAGATCAGGCTTATGCAAACGAATACAAACAGCCTCAAGTACTTTCAACTGACTAGCGTACCGTGCACGACAAAGAACAGAAAAACTAAAATCATCATACACCTGCAGACACTTAGGGTGAGACAACAGATGAAGAAAAAACGGCAGACTTCTTACGATCACAATCACCATCCGATTCCTCGTCTCCACCAACCGCAACCTCGTCCCCCGTCTCATCTTCCAACTCGTCCTCAGTGTCGTCCTCCGTGTCATTCTCCTCATCACCACCGATCGGTCCCAGGCTCGCTTCACGTTGCTGAACCTCTGTTCGTTGACTCCTCCTTTGATCTTGATGGTAATTTGTTACCATTGTTGTTGTTGTCATTGTTGTTGTTCCTGTTGTTGCCAAATCTTCTGTTCCCAGTGTCTTCGCCGGTGCTTGACATCCAGTACTGTAATAATTCATTGAATAATTAGCCGTTGATCGTCTAGGTCTTTGAATGTTGATCGTGTTGTTTTCTCTGTTGAATTCCGTTTCCTTCAGCTTTCTTTCTTCTAGTTCATGTTCAGTGCTTACCTCATCCATATTTGCCCGTGCCAGCGACACCACAGACTCAGCCCCAGCACTGCCGATGGCAGATGCAGGTGGCGGTTCTGGGGGAGGCAACGGCAACGATGGCGATGGGGGCACCACCATGATCACCTCGCCGCAGCGTCCACTTTGGTCTTGAGCTGGATGTTGTTGTGGTGTACTTTCTTGTGTTGTTATGGTGCATTGTGTTATAACGTTAGTGACAATGTGCACATTATCCATCTCCACGGCTCTCGATACGGGTAATGGAGGCAGTATTGCCGTCGACGGCAATTGTGCTAACGATGGCTCTGGTCGAGGGTTCTTAGGTGGCCTGCCGCGTTTGGGTCGCAGTGCCGTGCCGAGCCAGTCAGCATGTGCAGTGGGACGTGCTGCTTGATACGTGCGTTCAGATGTTGAAGAGTCCTACCAACGTACCGACTACCGCATTGTCGGCACTCAAATTGGTATACCAATTTAGATGCGAGTTGGGTTGGTAGGACATCCTTCCTCACCGTGAACGCACGTACAGTTGTGAAAACGGGTACCAAATGTACCGCGTAGTACGTTTGTTGTACAATTTTGCGGACCACGCGACTCATGGATAATGAGAGGTTACCTTTCCAAGGGAGAGAAAGATACGTGGGACATTTGTCCGGGCCAAAACGAATTTCCTTTCTATGCAGCCTTTCGCTCATGAGCTCCTTCAAGAGATCGTCGGGATACCCGTTCTTTAGAAAAACTGACTTTAGGAAGTCCAGTTCCTCCGCCAGTTTGGAAGATGAGCAAATACGGTTTGCTCGATCCACCAAGTTACGCACTAAATTCACCTTGTATTGGTACGAACAATACAAGTCAAACATTATGTACTGGCCGGTGAATGTAGGCTTTCTGTACACAGATGTTACTGTACCCTGACTAGACTTTTCCACAAGGACGTCTAGAAAGGGAAGTTTGTTCGCTTGTTCGTGCTCACAAGTAAAGCGTATGGAAGGATGTAGGTCATTTAGAATACCAAGAAAGATTTGGCTATCTTCAAGAGAATCGAACCAGGTGAAGGAATCATCAACAAAACGAACGTACAATGCTGGCCACAACTGTTCTGCAATCAGTGACTCGCAGTAACCAACGAACACATTCGCTAATACTGGACCTAATGGGGAGCCCATGGCTACCCCATCAACCTGCCTATACATAATGTCACTGAAGGAAAACTCCACACCAGTCGTCACGAGCAACATCAGTTCCCGGAATGCCGTCTCCGATATCCACGGCGTATCAACTTCATCATTTCGGTACAACACATCTAGGCAAATATTGATAGTCTCTTCTAACGGAACGTTCGTGAATAGACTCACAACATCAAACGAGCACATATGCGCGGAGGCCGGAACTGGGTGGGAGCGAAGGACGTCAATGAATTCGAAGGTGTCTTTAACTGTATGTTTGCAATAGAACTTTTGCACGATGTCAAGCCAACCACACAGCCATTTAGAGATATTATATTGCGGTGATGCGACCATGGATAATATGGGGCGCAACGGACAGTTCGCTTTATGTATTTTTGGGAGCCCATAGAGACGTGGTCGGACGGACGTGCGTCGGACGGACGGACGGACGGACGGACGGACGGACGGACGGACGTGCGTTCACGGTGAGGAAGGATGTCCTACCAACCCAACTCGCATCTAAATTGGTATACCAATTTGAGTGCCGACAATGCGGTAGTCGGTACGTTGGTAGGACTCTTCAACATCTGAACGCACGTATCAAGCAGCACGTCCCACTGCACATGCTGACTGGCTCGGCACGGGCACTGCGACCCAAACGCGGCAGGCCACCTAAGAACCCTCGACCAGAGCCATCGTTAGCACAATTGCCGTCGACGGCAATACTGCCTCCATTACCCGTATCGAGAGCCGTGGAGATGGATAATGTGCACATTGTCACTAACGTTATAACACAATGCACCATAACAACACAAGAAAGTACACCACAACAACATCCAGCTCAAGACCAAAGTGGACGCTGCGGCGAGGTGATCATGGTGGTGCCCCCATCGCCATCGTTGCCGTTGCCCTCCCCCAGAACCGCCACCTGCATCTGCCATCGGCAGTGCTGGGGCTGAGTCTGTGGTGTCGCTGGCACGGGCAAATATGGATGAGGTAAGCACTGAACATGAACTAGAAGAAAGAAAGCTGAAGGGAAACGGAATTCAACAGAGAAAACAACACGATCAACATTCAAAGACCTAGACGATCAACGGCTAATTATTCAATGAATTATTACAGTACTGGATGTCAAGCACCGGCGAAGACACTGGGAACAGAAGATTTGGCAACAACAGGAACAACAACAATGACAACAACAACAATGGTAACAAATTACCATCAAGATCAAAGGAGGAGTCAACGAACAGAGGTTCAGCAACGTGAAGCGAGCCTGGGACCGATCGGTGGTGATGAGGAGAATGACACGGAGGACGACACTGAGGACGAGTTGGAAGATGAGACGGGGGACGAGGTTGCGGTTGGTGGAGACGAGGAATCGGATGGTGATTGTGATCGTAAGAAGTCTGCCGTTTTTCTTCATCTGTTGTCTCACCCTAAGTGTCTGCAGGTGTATGATGATTTTAGTTTTTCTGTTCTTTGTCGTGCACGGTACGCTAGTCAGTTGAAAGTACTTGAGGCTGTTTGTATTCGTTTGCATAAGCCTGATCTTTGTAAGCAGAAGAAACATGTAGTTGCGTTAAGATTGTTTTCGTAGGTGCACAGCATGATTGTTTGTCTAACTACACAGTTCTAGCGTTGCAATTAGTTCCTCACCCCTGTTGCATTTAGCTCTCACTTTACTTCTATTGTCTCACCTTCCCTCATTCTATTTTTAGCACTTTGTTTTGTTCTCGTAACACATTTATTAAATGTATATAAATTATTGATTTGGCATGGTTATTCTTCAGTCACGGCTTTCCACTGATGATTGTGACAAGAAAATCGATTTTGGTAAACCTTCATGACTTTGTTGTAGTGTGGCGATGACAGCAGAATTTGTTCTCTTTATAGCTATTATAAAATTGTTGTCTCCGCGTCGATTATTTAAATAATAATAATAATAATAATAATAATAATATTGCGGACGGACCTGGCTTTCAGCCTTGTCCGCGACTCCGTCCTGATGGTTCGTGGGAGTCGCCGTGCATTCCGTGCACCTGGTCTGGCGGCGGATGTGGATGCTGTTTCTGTGGAGGCCCGCATTCCCGCCACTACGTGACGCTAAGTCCTCCTGGGGTTTGCCGCTCTCCGGTCCTCTTTCATCCCGTTCTCCCCTCTTTTTTGGGGATTCTTTGTACTTCGTCTTTCTTGTTTTTCTTGTTCCTTTGTTTTTTGTAGGACAGATTTTTGGTGTACTGATTTCGGTCGTTGTTGTGTCTGACTCTATTCCCAATATCTAATTCTGTGATTGGTTTTCCAACTCATTGGGTTTTGTAGTTTCCATCATGAGTTTGATTCCATCGTGAGTTTGATTCCATCGTGAGTTTTGATTCTATTTGCTATTTTTCGTTCCATTTTTGAGCTCATATTTTATTTTCCTGATTTCTTCTCCAGTGTATGTTGTATTGCATTTTAATACATTGTGTTAATTTTTGCCCGTAAAAGAGGCTTGCACTTAAAAAAAAAATAAAAATAATAATAATAATGCAAATAATCGACGTGGAGACAACAATTTTATAATAGCAATAAAAAGAACAAATTCTGCAGTCATCGCTACACTACAACGAAGTCATGAAAGTTTACCAGAATTAATTTTCTTGTCACATTCATCAGTGGAAAGTCGTGACTGAAGAGTAACCATGCTGAACAATGATTAAATATACATTCAATGATGTGTTACGAGAACAAAATACAGTGCCAAAATAGAAAGAGGGAAGTTGAGACAATAGCAGTGAAGTGAGAGCTAAGTGCAACGGTGGGTGAAAAACTAATAATTATAACGCTAAAACTGTGTAGTGAGTATAATAATAATAATAATAATAATAATAATAATAATAATAATAATAATAATAATAATAATAATAATAATAATAATAATAATAATAATAATAATAATAATAATAATAATAATAATAATAATAATAATAATAATAATAATAATAATAATAATAATAATAATAATAATAATAATAATAATAATAACAGTACAAGCTCTTTACCGCCGCCATATCGAAGATTATGTGGCAGCACATCAATCAACATGAAATACTTGCAACGGAGCAGCGCGGTTGTGCAGCAGCTGGTCTTGGTTGCAAGGAGCACCTGATGGTGGATAAGATGATTCTGGAGGATGCCCATACGAAAGGGCGAAATCTTGTCATGGCATACCTGGACTTCAAAAAGGCATTTGATAGTGTGTCGCATGAATGGATTCTACATGCTTTGACGATGTATCGATTCCACCCGTCTTTGGTCACAACTATTGCTCGTAGCATGCGGAACTGGAGAACGACAATGCACATATGCGACCAGGGAAGATGCAGGGTCACTACCGGCAACATTTCAATAAGAAGAGGCATATTTCAAGGTGACACATTATCCCCGTTACTGTTTTGCCTGGCGCTAAACCCAATCAGTTTTGAGCTCAACCGATTGCCTTTGGGATACAGAGTCAGCTGCAGAGACGCCGAGTTGTCTATCAATCACTCTTGGTACATGGACGACATTAAACTCTATGGGAAAACTACAAAGGATGTGACTGCCCTCGTGTCTACCGTGTGTGGCGTTGGTGATGACATCGGCATGAATCTCAACCCGGCCAAGTGTGCCGTGCTGCACGTCAGGAGAGGAAAACCAGATGAAGGATGCTCTATCCAGGTTGGCGATGAGACCATTGCAGAGTCGCTACGACTCAATGAAACATACAAGTACCTTGGAGTAGTGCAAGCAGCCATGATACCTCACCCGAAGCTCAAGACGCAACTCACTGCAGAATACAAAAAGAGATTGTATTTGCTTCTTAACAGTGGATTGAATGCGCGAAACATGATCAAGGCCATCAATACGTATGCTCTGCCGGTTATGACATATAGTTATGGAATCGTAAATTGGACCGAGGCTGAAATCAAGACCACAGATCGAGTGACAAGATCAGCCTTGACTGCGTCTGGATTTCACCACCCCAAAGCCTCAGTCAACAGGCTCTATATGAAGAGGGGAGATGGAGGCCGGGGCTTGGTCTCTTGTGAGGATATGCACGGCCGGAGCATGTGTGGCCTGGCCCGCTACATGAGTACCAGCCCAATAGACAGAATAAGCCTGCTTTATCAGTATCATCAACAAAAACCTACAACAAAAAGCCACTCAATAACTGCAAAGGCCGCTAAGTTCCTGTCGAGTTTGGATCTGCCAGCAGCTGGACCAGCTTTACCCAATAAGCATACCATTAAACAAGCGTGCGCTGAGCGAAAATCCAAAACACTTTCCACCATGCCGCTGCATGGGAGATATTGGAGCCGATTGGAGGAGAATCGCCTAGATAAGGAGCTTACCTTCATGTGGTTGAAATCAAGGACACTGAAACCTTCAACTGAAGGCATGATTATGGCAGCACAAGACCAATCCCTCAAAACGAAAAATTACCAATACGCCATAATGAAGTCAATTCCTCGAACTGATGCCAATTGCAGGCTTTGCAAGGGCAGCTTAGAAACAATTGACCACATTGTCAGTGCCTGCCCAGTTCTTGCTCGGACCAGTTACATTGAACGACATAACCGGATAGTAAAGTATGTGCACTTCGAAATGTGTAAAGCACGAGATCTACCTACTGGTGCTTCACGATTCGACCACCAGCTCAAGGCATTGGTCAAGAGTAATCAGTATCGCCTCTATTGGGAGTATTCGGTCCCAACTGACCTGAAACTATCAGCAAACAGGCCCGATCTGCTCCTTGTTGATGACAAGGAGCGCATCGCCTACATTATAGACATCAGCGTTCCTGGTGAGAACAACATCAATAAGAAAATGGCTGAAAAGCGCTCGAAATAATGATTTGAAGCGGGAGATTTCGAGGATTTGGTCCCTCAACCAGGTTGACGTGGTCCCTGTGGTTGTCGGTGCCCTGGGAGGCTTGGTGGGGGAGACTCCTCAATGCCTTCGGACTGTGCAGGGAGGAGACCTGGCTATTGTGCAACAGGAGGCTATACAAGGTTCGATTAAAATACTGAGAACTATCCTTAACATGTAGATGCACCTCTGCTGCGTTTGCATGTTCAATAGCTAAGAGACTTGAATAACGACTGATAAAGACTGATATTTCCTTTGTTACTACTCCCTTCATTGGTTGATGTATTTTGCCTGTCGCTGCAAATTCTTTATTATTGTTTTGATGTTGGAGTTCGGATTGAGTTTCTTTCCTTTCTTCCTCTTCCTTCAACTAGTTCTTGTCCCTTTGGTTTTTAGGTTTTATTTATTTATTTATTTTGTTTTTGTTTTTTCACTTTCTTTTTGCTGTCCCACCCATGGAAATATTTCCCGGTGGGTCTGGCTTATCGCCTTCGAAAGAAGTGAATAAAGGAGAAATAATAATAATAATAATAATAATAATAATTAAAAAGCTTCCGTGGAGATAAAAATGTAATCAACGCAATAAATAGAGTAAGCTGCGCACTCAGTACAAACACCATAAGCAAAACTTGTTTTCATGTATAATAAATAAGCTTGTTCCTAAACGTTTTCGTCGCCATCTCATCAGAGGATTACTGGCAAATCAACAAAAGCTCTTAACTCAATATATATACGCACAATGCAAGTAATAATTTAGACCCTAACTAGCGCGATAAAATGAGAGCTGAAAGAAACATTACACCATTCAACGATATCAGGTGACAACAAATGCGATAAATTCACCACTAGAAAGTCACCAAGCAACCACAAACGAGAACTACTGATCTAAATTCACAAACAATTTCAACGTAAACAAATTCTTTTTCTGCCTACACAAAATCGGCCTGGTGGTAAAAATGTAAATAGACTCCAATACACGCAAATACCTTTGACTACGTGAACGAGACCAAACAGAAAAGCAATCATCAGCATAACTAGAACGACAATCACTATTCTGAACAAGATGGTTGGCGATAGAAGATTCATACACCCTAACAACGCTACTAGAACCAGTACATACTTTGGAATTACGTGACAATGAAACCGACCTGACATTCCTTGCCGCTACTGCCAATCCAGACGAGGCCGATGTAGATGTCCCTACCAAAGGCACGTCCGTTGCTGGCACTGCCTGCTGCGATGATGCTCCCTTTGACGTTCCAATGGCTGTTGATGTTGATGAAGAGGAGGAGGGAGATGAGGAAGACGCTGACGACGACGATGACGACAACGACGGAGACGATAAAGACTCTGCTAACCTCGCCCTAGAGCGAGTCACTGGTCCCGCAGACACACCATCCGGTGGTTTCTTCGGTGGCCGGCCACGCTTTTTGCCACCGGAGGTGGACACACCGGATGACGGTACAGAGGAAGTCAAAGAAGACGAAACCGCAGATACCAACGATGATGACGGGATAGGAGGAAGAGACGGTAAAGACGAAGGCAATGACGAACAAGCCGATGCCGACGAAGAAGACAACGACACCCCAGTTGGTTCCGTCCCCAGCGAGGGTGCAACTCCAGTCGCAGTACCAATCTTTGGGGGACGACCTCGTCTAGGCCTTGACGACCGTGCCTCAACAGGCATAACGTGAAGAGGCACATGCTGATATCGTTGAATGGTGTAATGTTTCTTTCAGCTCTCATTTTATCGCGCTAGTTAGGGTCTAAATTATTACTTGCATTGTGCGTATATATATTGAGTTAAGAGCTTTTGTTGATTTGCCAGTAATCCTCTGATGAGATGGCGACGAAAACGTTTAGGAACAAGCTTATTTATTATACATGAAAACAAGTTTTGCTTATGGTGTTTGTACTGAGTGCGCAGCTTACTCTATTTATTGCGTTGATTACAATAATAATAATAATAATAATAATAATAATAATAATAATAATAATAATAATAATGTGCAAGCCTCTTTTACGGGCAAAAATTAACACAATGTATTAAAATGCAATACAACATACACTGGAGAAGAAATCAGGAAAATAAAATATGAGCTCAAAAATGGAACGAAAAATAGCAAATAGAATCAAAACTCACGATGGAATCAAACTCACGATGGAATCAAACTCATGATGGAAACTACAAAACCCAATGAGTTTTATATAATAATAATAATAATAATAATAATAATAATAATAATAATAATAATAATAATAATAATAATAATAATAATAACTGCAATAACTGCAAAGGCCGCTAAGTTCCTGTCGAGTTTGGATCTGCCAGCAGCTGGACCAGCTTTACCCAATAAGCATACCATTAAACAAGCGTGCGCTGAGCGAAAATCCAAAACACTTTCCACTATGCCGCTGCATGGGAGATATTGGAGCCGATTGGAGGAGAATCGCCTAGATAAGGAGCTTACCTTCATGTGGTTGAAATCAAGGACACTGAAGCCTTCAACTGAAGGCATGATTATGGCAGCACAAGACCAATCCCTCAAAACGAAAAATTACCAATACGCCATAATGAAGTCAATTCCTCGAACTGATGCCAATTGCAGGCTTTGCAAGGGCAGCTTAGAAACAATTGACCACATTGTCAGTGCCTGCCCAGTTCTTGCTCGGACCAGTTACATTGAACGACATAACCGGATAGTAAAGTATGTGCACTTCGAAATGTGTAAAGCACGAGATCTACCTACTGGTGCTTCACGATTCGACCACCAGCTCAAGGCATTGGTCAAGAGTAATCAGTATCGCCTCTATTGGGAGTATTCGGTCCCAACTGACCTGAAACTATCAGCAAACAGGCCCGATCTGCTCCTTGTTGATGACAAGGAGCGCATCGCCTACATTATAGACATCAGCGTTCCTGGTGAGAACAACATCAATAAGAAAATGGCTGAAAAGCGCTCGAAATATTATGATTTGAAGCGGGAGATTTCGAGGATTTGGTCCCTCAACCAGGTTGACGTGGTCCCTGTGGTTGTCGGTGCCCTGGGAGGCTTGGTGGGGGAGACTCCTCAATGCCTTCGGACTGTGCAGGGAGGAGACCTGGCTATTGTGCAACAGGAGGCTATACAAGGTTCGATTAAAATACTGAGAACTATCCTTAACATGTAGATGCACCTCTGCTGCGTTTGCATGTTCAATAGCTAAGAGACTTGAATAACGACTGATAAAGACTGATATTTCCTTTGTTACTACTCCCTTCATTGGTTGATGTATTTTGCTTGTCGCTGCAAATTCTTTATTATTGTTTTGATGTTGGAGTTCGGATTGAGTTTCTTTCCTTTCTTCCTCTTCCTTCAACTAGTTCTTGTCCCTTTGGTTTTTAGGTTTTATTTATTTATTTATTTTTGTTTTTGTTTTTTCACTTTCTTTTTGCTGTCCCACCCATGGAAATATTTCCCGGTGGGTCTGGCTTATCGCCTTCGAAAGAAGTGAATAAAGGAGAAATAATAAATAACCTACGTGGAGATAATAATTATAGCTATGAATAGGATGAAGGCCGCAGACATCACGCAACTACGTTACTTGTTTGACATGTATTACTGTGTAGTTTATAACAAAAATATTATTGAAAACCCAGAATCGGTTTTCTCGTTCCTATCATCAGTGGGAAAAAACGGAACTAAGGATACAACCAAAGAAACTGAAGTTAAGTACTGTAAATAGAAAAGTGTTAGAAATAACATCAAGATACAAGTGCAATAAAACCACTGGAGGAAACGCAAAAAAGGTAACAAGATTACATAACCAAGGCTGTGTTTACATCAGGGAGTAGTTCAATACCGGGAGGTGACACGGCCACACATTCAGGCGGGCGAGCTTTGCCTCAGGTCACTTTTCTGTGGAGCGCTGTGTCCCGGGAAACGTCACGAAATATCGTACTTTGCGCGCTGTGTCCCGGGAAACGTCACGAAATATCGTACTTCGCGTACCATTTATCGTAGCATTTCGTAGCATTTTTCAAAAAAATTCATAGAACGACTTGAAGAGAGTGGCAGAATGCTGTCAAGAAGTTTTCGAGCAGTACTTTTTGAAGTTTGTTTTGACGATGTAGGGAACGAATCCATCAGTCTTTGCTGAGTGATGAGGATGAATCCTACGAAGGATATCAAGTAGCAGCTGGCCTTCGCACGGGTACCTTCAGTGTGTCCAGTATTTACGTGGGCGGCTTGTAAGAGTGAAATTTTCTTCCTAATTTAATTTGTATTACATTTAGTTGTATTACATTTAGTTATTCACGTCGTTTCTAGGGGAATAGATAATGTTGACTCAAGTTTTAGTCACAATGAACAACATGTTTCAGGTATGGCTGACCCGTCTCAAGATAGTAAGGCTATTCCGAATCCAGATGCTATAGTCGTCAGAGAGAAACACAAAATAAAATAAATTTTATACTGCAGGGGCAGCTATTCGCAAATGTCACTATGACGCAAGTCTGTGTCAAGCAGGGAGTAGCACAATGGTACAATGGCACTGTGCTACTCCCTGCTACAAAGCCTGAGATGTTACGCGTTAACAGGAACTGGTGTTGATGATAAAGGCAGTGTGGAATTATGTACAATGTTACTGGTGCAAGTGACCATGCCGTGGAAGACCGTGCCGTGTAAGTCGTGTATGCAGGTAATCAGACCAAGCGTAAAAGGATAAAGATAGCCTGCTTACGTACTATTCCTAGTACGTGTGCTTATTATAGATACTTTGTGTGACTACTAGTTGTATGTGTCTGCATATTACTATACGTATTAGTACGTAATTGCTTTTACTACAATTTGTACTTTGTGGGGAGCTGCGTGACGATGAACTATAGTATATATCAGGGAGTAGTACAATACCGGTATTGTACTACTTCCTGATATATATGGCCACCAAGAGCATACGCAATCAGAATCGTACAATACCATTACTCCTTGATTATAACCAATGT
>NC_088652.1:11660614-11673114 GCF_964019385.1 Sycon ciliatum
AAAGTGGTGGAAGTTGACATTCATCAAGATCAGTACAGCTTGTTCCATTGCCAGAGTAGCCACTCAGGCACGCACAGGAGAAACTTCCAGGGCGGTTCGAGCAGCGTGCTTTCGGTGCACACGTGTGCTCGCCACTGTGGCATTCGTCGTTGTCAATGCAGAACATCCCGTTGCCATTGTAACCAGATCGGCACGCACATGTGTGCCCTCCCGCCGTGTTGGAGCAGGTTGCGTTGGCATGACAACCATGGCTGCCGGCAGAACACTCGTTCACGTCTTCGCAATGCATGCCATTTCCTAGATCGAAGCAAAAAGCAGACAGCGATACCGAACAGCAAAATTAAATCCAACCAGTTTGACAGAACCAGGATACCGTAAGGTGAGACATGTTATTATAACGAGTCACAAATTTAACAATTGTCCAAAATCCACAGGATAACGAGAAAATACGGTAACGATCTTGCAATCTTCAGGCATATCCACACATAGAACATATTTAGCCTTACAGCCACAGCAGAACTTATTATAACGAAGAAATGTCACCCGTTAAAACGTTAGATTTGCTTCCTCGTTATATATAGATGTCTTACAGTACTAAAGCCGGGCTTATTCCGGTAGATGCCAACGTCAACGCTCGGCTTTTACTCACACCAGGCTTCTATTCAAACCAGGTATTTCTTTGTTTGTCAACACTAGAATCAGGCTTGTGTGCCCACAGTTTATCTTGATATTCAGGCTTGTATTCAAAACAGGCTTCCGTGCGAGGCACTACTTTAACTGATAATTCTGGCTCGACACATCTTGAAGAAGATCCGGTAAGTACATGCTAAGTACTAAAAACGAGTGTTTGAAGAAAACTTTCTATCATTATTTACCGCCAGAAGCCACCAAATTTTTTTTAGCGCCATTTGTTCCACGGATGTGTGCAAAACACAAGTCAGCAGAAAAATACAGTGTCCATCTTCGGCACTACTGGGATCTGGAAATGTCAGGCAACAGGGATAAATTCAGGCTTTATTTACCGACTAGAAGACCAGCGCTGCGTGATGGTGACCTCACTCCCGTAATAAGCCCATTGCGCATTGCCAAATATGGGAGGTATGAGTAATGCATGTGAGTACACTGGGATCAGCAATGCACTGTTCAACACCCCAGGCGACCATGCCCAGGTGGCTGCGTGGGGCGCTTGTGGTACAAATTACGGCATTGCGCAATGGGCGTATTGAATCACATGTAAGCCAGATCCTCTTTTGCCATTTGAAGCTCCCCTTAGGCTGTGTTTACAACTGGCGTGTGGACGAGGTACGATGGCGGTTCAAGCATGCCCAGAGCTTTCAAAAGAAACAGCAATTTAAAGCAGCCGCCGAGTACTAATATTTTGACTCCGCCAGTCTGACCAGCGTGTACGCCAGTACGCGGCTGATACACGCTGAAAACTCCAACATGTTGGAATGGCCAATTCTGCACGTTCCAATACGCATGACGCCCCAAAGGCCAGCAAAATTACGCACGGACGCGTGGTTTCAAGCGTACACGCGCCAGTTGTGAACACAGCTTCACTCGTACGGAGCTTGAAAGTTTTGCACAGAGTCATGGTAGTCCGACAAGGCATTTGTATGTGCACTGAGCAAACAACAGCTGGCGGAAAAACGGGAAAAGCCCGATGGGACAACCCCGCTATCAAGGCTGGCCTGGCCACAAACACTCAAAGGTCAAATGTGCTGTGAACACAAGCACTATTGGCCTACAGCAGTTTGTTCATGCCAGCGCTTTGATGAGTTCTCGTACGTATGGTGGTAGGGGCATAGCTGGTCCACCCCCCCCCCCCCTTTAGGGGGTGAACGCCCGCATATTATGTGTATGACGGCTGCTGGTGCATGTCATTCACCGTAGGTATGTGCATGCTGAACCTAGGTCGGAAATTTTTTTGGGGGGGGGGGGGGAGGGTGCACATGCCCCTTTGTCCGATGCGGGCCACGCGCCTGGATGGGGTGCTTTTGCCTATCTTCCCAGAAGGTGTCGACACTTCATTGGGCAGAGAGGGCTTGGCAAAGTGCCGGAAAAAGCCTCCTAGCCTATAGTGTATTGATTTGTGTGCGCAAAGCTATATGCGAAAATTCACAGCTACATTAACGTTTTCCTACATGCATTCAAGTCAATAATTCGTCAGGCATCTACCATAGGAACAGCGCTTGCCTGTCTTTTTACAAAGAATTTCACAGTTATAGGAGATGTGGGGGGGGGGGGGGGAGATGAATCCGAGAGGCCTCTACCCGGGAGAGTGCTTCGTTGAGTACAGAGCGTGGAACCGTTCCCCGGAAACTTACCAGTGAATCCTGGTTTGCAGACGCATGCATAACTGGCCACCGTGTTCTGACAGAAGCTCGTGGCATTGTTGCAGAGGCCTAGCGATGAATTCGATGCGCATTCGTCAATATCCGCGCACAGTTGAGCACCCTTGACTCCAGTAGCGACAGCCGAGTAGCCGGCATCACACGCACACGTGTATGAGCCCGTTGTGTCGACGCACCGTGAATTGGCCGTGCACCAGAAGAGAGGAATGCGCCGCTGCGGCGGGATGACAAAACCTGCGCTAGTGAATATCGGTGACAAGTGCACCAAGAGCGAGCCAGTGCATTCGTCAACGTTAGAACAATTCAAACCATTACCCGTGTAGCCAGGCTTGCACATGCATGTGAAACTGCCGACGCTGTTCGTGCAGCCGGCGTTCGCGTCGCACGGAGGCCTGCTGCTCGCGGCACACTCGTCCTGGTCCTGGCACAGCGTTCGTCCGTCGCCACGGTAACCCGGGGCACAAGTGCAGTTGTAGGCGCCGTCGGTGTCTGTGCACACGGCGTTGCTCACGCAACGGTGCAGTGGACTCGCGGGCACAGCACTCGTGTTGCACTCGTTCACATTCTCGCACCAGGTTCCGTTGCCAGAGTAGCCAGCATTGCACGTGCAGAAGAACGAGCCAGCCAAGTTGTTGCAGGTGGCGCTCGCAGGGCACGAGGCGGGCACGCGGTCCAGGTCGCATTCGTCGTCATCGATACAGCCAACGAGGCCCGGCCTGTAACCCACGTCGCACACGCAGATGTACGAACCGTCGGTGTTGTTGCACTGTGAGTTGTCGTGGCACAGGTCGGCGATGGTAGTGCACTCGTCAACGTCCGAGCACGTGGCGCCTGAATAGCCCGCCAGGCAGTTGCAGTGATATGAACCGGCCGTGTTCAGGCAGGTGGAGCGTTCCAGGCTGCAGGGGTGGGCGCCGAGCGCACACTCGTCTTGATCGTAGCACACGGGCATGCCCGGCACGGTGCTGCTAGCCGACGTCAGGTACCCGCTGGAGCACGGGCACGTGAACGAGCCGTTTGTGTTGGCGCAAGTCGAGCCGGTCTGGCAGAGCTTCACGGCACCGAGCGTCCCCTCGTCCTTGCACTCATTTATGTCGCTACACGTTCGCCCGTCACCCGTATAACCCAGCCGGCAGCTGCACTGATGACCGAGCAGCAGATCGATGCACTCGGCATTGGGGCTGCAGCTGTTCAGCTCCGGCGAAGCGCACTCGTCGATTTCCGTGCAGCCTCTCGCTCCGTCCCCGGTGAATCCTGGTTTGCACGTGCATGAGAAGGAGCCGGGCAAGTTGCGGCACAGGGCGTTCTGGATGCACGGCTTGTTCGCGCACTCGTTCACGTCGTAACAGTGTACTCCCCTCAGCTCGTGGCCGCTTGCGCACTGGCACTCGTACGAGCCGATGATGTCGACGCAGGTGGCGTTGGCACCGCACAGAGCCATGCCGGCGACACCGCCGCGAGTCATGCATTCGTCAACGTTTTTGCACACGCCGTCGATGAGCGTGTACCCGCGGACACAGTCGCACGCGTAGCTGCCGGGCACGTTGCGGCAGTTCGCGTGAAGTGGACAGCTGGCCAGTCCGCTGCCACACTCGTTCTCGTCGGCGCAGGACGTGGTCGGGTCGGAGGCGGCGGCTGCGGTTGCGTAACCGAGCCTACACTTGCACGAGTAGGTTCCAAACGTGTTGTTGCACGTTGTGGTGGTCAAGTCACACTTGTGAGCCGATGTGCTGCATTCGTCATTGTCCTGGCAAACCTGCGTGCTGCTCACGACGGCCAAACTTGTGCCCTGGTGTACGCATTCGCATTTGAAGCTTCCGGGTACATTAACGCACTCGGTGTTCAGTCCGCAATTGTGTGCACCGCTGCTACATTCATCGATATCGGCACAAGACACACCAGAGTAACCAGAGAAACACGGACAAGTGTATGAACCATTGTTGTCCGTGCAGGTTGATGTGTGTGGGCAAGTTTGCACCTCAATGCACTCGTCTATATTTTCACAGCTTGTTCCATTTCCAGTGAAGCCAGCCTGACAACTACAAGAGTAGCTACCTTCAAAGTTACTGCAGTCAGCGCCAAGCACGGGGCATTGGTGTGTTCCGGACTGGCATTCATTTTCATCAGAACATGTGTACCCATCACCACCATAGCCAGTTGGACAAATGCAGCTGTGAGTCGAAGCTGTACTTGTACTGGTGGCGGCGGTGCTAGGGTTGGGTGTGCACGAGGCTCTGCTATCACACGTTCTACCTCGTCTCAGGCACGGGTCCTTGGGATTGCACAGTGTACCGTTGCCCGTGAATCCAGCCTTGCAGCGGCAGCTGAATGCTCCTGCAGAGTTCTCGCACACTCCGTTGTCCTTGTTGCAATGATGCGTGCCAAGAAAACACTCGTCGTCGTCGATACACGCCGTAGCGTTATCGGTGTACCCGCTTGCTGGGCACTTACACGCGTAAGAGCCGTAGGTATTGATGCAGAACGACGGCGGTTTAAGGTGACAACGGTGCGTGCCCAGGGTGCATTCGTCCACAGTGGTGCAGACCACACCATCCCCGCTGAATCCGGGTTTGCATGTACACGTGAAGGATCCATTGGTGTTTGTGCAAGCGGCCTCGTGGGAACATCCTGCATCACCATTCCTGCATTCATCGATATCTGAAAAAAAAGTAGCGAAGTGCAAGACAGAACGGAAGAGAAGGGTTACTTTGAGGAACTGCATACGCACTAATGCAGGGTCAGAAGCTAGTTGGAGACCACAGCAGTGACCAATCAACACGTGATTCGCTTTTGGTGTGATAGAAAGTACCTTCACAGGTACAAAGAGACACACATATACACACGCACACACCTACACACAAAATATGTAAGCGATGCACGCACGTATAACCATGCAAAAATGCATATGAACACACACACACACACCACCTACCTTGACAAGTCAATTCGGGCTGCGTATTGAAACCGGCAGGACACAGACATGTGAAGGAGCCAACATTGTTGACGCAGCTGAGCCCAGCCGGACAAACACTCTGTGATAACAAACATTCATCAACATCCTTGCAAGATCGATTAAGGTATTGGAATCCAACTCTGCAGGTACAGGAGAAGCCGGTGTCAAGTGTAGTGTTCAGGGTGCACATGACTCCAGCTCCACAGCCAACTGACCCTGCGCAATAGTCAGTCCTTGAGCAACTGCCATCACCTGTATGTCACAGTATAGAACACAAAGGAGAGAGGGAGTGAGAGAGAGAGTGAGAGAGAGAGAGAGAGAGTGAGAGAGAGAGAGAGAGTGAGAGAGAGTGAGAGAGAGAGAGTGAGAGAGAGAGAGAGAGAGAGAGAGAGAGAGAGAGAGAGAGAGAGAGAGAGAGAGAGAGAGAGAGAGAGAGAGAGAGAAGAGAGAGAGAAAGAGAGGGAGAGAGAGAAAGAGAGTGAGAGAGAGAGTGAGAGAGAGAGAGTGAGAGAGAGAGTGAGAGAAAGAGAATGAGAGAGAGAGTGAGAGAGAGAGATAGGGTGAGAGTGAGAGTGTGTGTGTGAGAGAGAGAACTCACTACAGTCTGTTTCAAAAAGAAATGCAATCAGGTTTGGGTCTTAAAAAGTATGAAGATAAGGGAAATTTGGACAACAAAGTACATAGAATGGCTTGTTAGGACACGGCAAATTGTTCTGTGAAGGTTTCGGAACAATTGGACCAGCCGTTAAGGAGTTAGAATTTCGGCCAGGTTTCCGGCCTTTTCCCATGGTTTACAATTTGCCCAGGAAGCCAGTATCGATTTTTTTATCAAAACCCAAGATTTATCCTTTCCTTTTTGGCCTTGTGGTTATGAATGCTGTCTGCTGACCATGAAGTTGTGAGTTCAAATCCTAACCTATCCTCAAGTCAAACTTTTTTTTAATTGTTTTGGTGATCAAGCTGGTACAAGACAAAGAAGATGGCTGCACCAAGCGACTTGTTGACTGTTGTTGGAGCTCGCGCTTCCTGCCGAACTGACTGACACTTGACTGGCTCACTCCATGTGAACACACCCACAACACTGCAATGGTGTGAGTGAATATGGAAGTCATCGCGCTGTAGCTTTTTGAGATTTATTTTAGTATTTCAAGATCGCCAATTTATTTGAATTTAGCAGTTAACGCCGTCTTCTATCAGCGTTCTATGCAGACTCCACTGTAGCCACAGTTCATGCTTCACACAGTTATACACCACTACCCGAAAACGGTCTCTTGGCTACAAATTCTTCCAAAAATAATAAAATCCAAATTTTTGGGCCAGGCCCATCTACCTGACCATTTTGTAGCCAAGAGACCGCTTTTGAGTAGTGGTGCATAACTGTGTGAAGCAGTACTTGCACACAAAAATCACGGTTCGCACGAGACTCAGCCAAAGGCCAAGTTTTCCGCATCTGCAGGAGCGCCACCGCCCTCTTGCACAAATGAGAACGATAAACCCAGATTCGCCTTACCATTGTCAGTATAATGCTTGGGACACGAGCACTGGAACGAACCGACCGTGTCCGTGCAGACAGCGTTTTGTTTGCACGGCGAAGGCTGCCCCAGAGAAACGTCACACTCGTTGACATTATCGCATTGACGCGTGATCTCGTTGAATTCGTAACCGATGCCACAGCTGCAGGTGATGGCAAGGCTCGTGTTGCTGCGGACGCACGTCGATCCGGTCGGGCAGAAGTTCGTGTCCGTCAGGCACGGGTCGTACACTGTAGAGGTTGAGCAACGACAATGTTACCACACGGACGAGCGCACATATGCACGCACACAAACAAGCAAGCAAGCACACACGCACACACACGCACGTGCGCACCCACCCGCCCACCCACCCACCCGCCCCCACACACACCTACACACACCCCCACCCACACACACCCACACACACCCACACACATCCACACACACCCACACACACCCACACACACAAACCCACCCACACCCACCCACACCCACCCACACCCACCCACACCCACCCACACCCACACCCACACACACACCCACCCACACACACAAACACACACCCACACCCACACACACACCCACACCCACACACACACACAAGTACAAGTACAAGCATCGTAAACCATGCCACTTCTCATCGTTGGTACTAGTTCTCTTCCGAAATGCTCCGAGCTTCAAAGCATTCATTCGGAGGAGGGTCCGAGAATAAAACCTAGAATTGGCTTGCTACAGTACCATGAAATACCTCCGAAACCCTTCTAAATCCCGTGTCAAGTCATGCATGTTTGTCTCCATACTTCGTGAGACAAGACAAGATTTAGTGGACATTGAAGATGTGTTTTTAGAATGCGTACATGTAAAAGTAAGGTTGCGTTTGGTTGGGCATTTTCGGAATGTAAATGAAAACCATTCTGGAATGGGAATCGGCAAGAATCACCTGACCAAACTAACGCGCCAGAATCAATTAGGAATCACTTGACATAACAATACCATGATGTCTTTGTGGAACGGCAGCTGTCTTTTCTTTTACCCGACTCTAGTTTCCTTGAGAGAGTCATGGTACTTCTTAGTGCATGATTTGAGGCACTTGAACCTGTTGATACATTGTTTGGCTCGTGGCAGCCATTATCATTTTTGATTCCGGAATGAGAATGCTCATTCCAGCATGTGAGGTGGAATGATCATTCTCCAAAAAGAATCATTCTCAGTGATTCACATTCTGGAATCATGTGGAATGTGACCAACCTAACGCACTTTTTTGACCAACCAAACGGGCGAGAATGATTCCGAGTGATTCCAAGTGATTCCCATTTGGGAATGTGACCAACCAAACGTAACCTTAGGCCTTACTGGTTACTGGCCCTATTCAACTCAGCAAAAGATGCTGATGATGACTGAATGAAACATACAAGAATAAAGTTGATTTCTTTGTTTGTCCTCACCCACTTGGCTCTACACTACAATATGCAGACCTTCCTGTGTACATGTGGGTCTGTGTCCCTGTGTGTGTGTGTGTGTGTGTTTGTGCGTGCGCATGCGTGTGTGTGTGTCCCTGTGTTTGTGTGTGTTTGTGTGTGTGGGGAGGGGGAGGGGGACGTGTGCTTGTGCGTATCTGTGTGTGGGGAGGGGGACGTGCATTCGCACACGAGTGCACGTGCGTGCGTTTGTGTGCGTATGTGTAAGGTATATGGTGTGTGGGGGGGGGGGGTATTCGTTTGTTTGAGCATTCCTGCAAGTGTGCGTATCTTTTTTTCACTACCGGATAACATCGCGACTGTGAGCGGCGTTCTATAGTCCTGCCGTAGACATTGTGTTCGAGTGCTACCGTTATGGGGAACTGGACTAGGAGTGCTGACGGCTGCAAGCTCAGCACCCCGTGGCCGCTTGATTTCTCAACGGACGCCAATATCCCAAACTGTAGTAGGCATATACATGTACCGCCAATGTTCACTAAAGTCAACAAAATTATTGAGCTTACAATTGCAGGTGACCGGTATATTTCCGATGCGGAATGCCGCCCAGCCGTTCACCAATTCGCAGATCGGGGCTTGACCATCGGTTGTGCCATACTCAGGTTTGTAGCCTGGGATGCAGGTCACGTTGAGCTGAGAGCCAATCTTAGTCGGTCCCACACTGCCTTGACTAACCAGGGGCTCATAGACGCAAGAATCTAATGCACACACAAAACAACATGCCCAGATTTGAGAGCAAGATGAAACCGGGAAAGGGTCTGAAGAAACAAATTGACTGTCCCCATCCGGATTCGAACCAAGGATCTTCGCTCGAGGCCAGCGATGCTCTAACTAAGTTCTTCCTGGCTGTTACTCAGAGTTTCGTATTAAAAAAAAACACTCGCCAGGCGGCTTTTTCTTGAATTGAATTTTTATTTAGACATCTCCTGGCACGTCAACAGACCGGAAACTAGTCAGTTGAGATGAAGGCTGAGAGCCAACCATGGCAGAATAGATTATACGAAGAGGGAGAACAGAGAGAAAAGAGAGAGAGAGAGAGAGAGAGAGAGAGAGAGAAAGGAAATGAAAGACAACTTACCTGAGCAGATGTAGCCGGCGGCGTTTGCGAGAGGAAGTCCGTGCGCCGCTCGCCAATAGGTCGGAAGGATTTCTCTGGCAGCCCTCGGCAAGCACAGAAGGAGAGGGAGGTAGTTCTCCTGGTATGCCACCCACATGTTCAGCCCCTGCGCGGAGTTCATGCAGGACACGCGCACCACGCTGTGTAGCAACGTCGCCCCGGCAGCGCTGCTCAGGTTGGTCTTGACGCCGACCGGCAGGCCCAGGTCCACTGGACACGGGGCGGGAGCGCACGGCGTCGGGGCGGACGGCTCGGCGCTCGGGCCGCACGTGATCGTGAACGGCGCGGACGGCGTGTGCCCGGCCGGGCACTGGAGTTGCCGGTGTGTGTTGCGCTGCAGCTCGATCACGCCGAGCCCGGTCAGGTTGAACGTGCACGTGTCTGCGGCATCGGAGCATTGATTTCAAAACAACAATGCAAACGAGAACAGAATGCGCTTAGTGACCCACAGCAAGAGAGGGTGTGCACGTAATTATTTATGTTGGAAAACAACGCGAGTGACCTGCAGGTCACGTCAAAATTTGGAGTTTTACGCCAAATTTGACGTGAAACTGTGCGTCACGTCAAAAATTATGTGCAGCTTAACCTCTCTATTCTTGCACAAGCCATTTGTACTTACTTCACGCATGTACCCACACCAACCACCACTACTCCCACAAATCCTGCACTCTGGGCGACTCCCTGTACAAAATCATGCATCGAAACTTTTTCTCCCCGGTTTTGGACGTTCCACGTGGACCGACTTTTTTGTAATGCCATGGCCGTACCGGCCGTACCAATGGCGCCGGCCCTGTTGTCCCACAACAAATTTTCAAGGCAAAACACACACACACACACGCGCGCGCGCGACTTGAGACATCGTCCTTGCACTGTGCGTACCACACACGGTTTCCCGCGCACACTTCGCCGCATACCAGGACACGACCTAGTAGCTTCTCACCTGAGCATGTGAAGTCCGTATCGGTCAGGTTTTCTCTGCGTGTCCGTGCAGCACAATCACATTGATAGGACCCGACAGTGTTCCGACACACCACATGCGCTCGTCCCTCTGTGACACCAGCAAGAGAAACAGCAGCAGCAAGAAAGCAACAATGTACATAAGGAACGGTGCAGAGCAGTTGTCAGTCGTTTGCGTGCACACAAACTCACATGCACACGCACACACACACACACACACACACACACACACACACACACACACACACACACACACACACACACACACACACACACACACACACACACACACCATGTATGCACCATGTATATGCCCGTCGCAAGAGAAGCACGCAAATCTGCAAATGCACTGGGTGTGCACCCACAGTTTTTCTCTTTATAGCAACCATAGCGGATCTGATTCTGATTGAAACAGATCGAGACAAGCGCCAGATAACTGTCTGATCCACACAACTGTCGAAGCCATGTGAATCGACCCCCCCCCCCCCCCCCCCCCAATGCATACCTGGTCTACACCACACAGAGTACATCGGAATAGGACGGCCAAGACAGTTACCTATGCACACCCTACACTTGCTGGGGTAACCAGTATAGACAGCACGCTGCTTTGATAGAAGCAGACACTAGATGCACTGGTACCTTGAAATGAAATTGGAGTTATTTTACCAGCCAGCCTCGGCAACTGGGTACTGGGAACCCAGGGCCAACAGACGTACCAACAACCTCAGCCATGAAAGCTATATAGTAACGACACACTGGATTGTGGAGCCGAAACTAATCCAACTTCCAAAATGCTTTGGCAAGGGGGTAGCCTTACACACACACACACACACACACACACACACACACACACACACACACACACACACACACACACACACACACACACACACACACACACACACACACACACACACACACACACACACACACACACACACACACACACACACACACACACACACACACACACACACACACACACACACACACACACACACACACACACACACACACACACACACACACACACACACACACACACACACACACACACACACACACACACACACACACACACACACACACACACACACACACACACACACACACACACACACACACACACACACACACACACACACACACACACACACACACACACACACA
Organism: Sycon ciliatum; assembly: GCF_964019385.1. NCBI lineage: Eukaryota > Metazoa > Porifera > Calcarea > Leucosolenida > Sycettidae > Sycon > Sycon ciliatum. The sequence continues at coordinate 11,672,152 of NC_088652.1, forward strand.
CACACACACACACACACACACACACACACACACACACACACACACACACACACACACACACACACACACACACACACACACACACACACACACACACACACACACACACACACACACACACACACACACACACACACACACACACACACACACACACACACACACACACACACACACACACACACACACATCGCCGGAGGCGATGATAGCGATGCTACAGCAGAAGCCATAGCAGCTTGTGCTGGGATTGCACCATTCAACAGCTTGCAAGGCTGAAGAATTGACCACCGCTATTTAGCCTGGTCTACACCACACAGCTATGAAGTGGCTTTTCTGGTCAGTGAATCCCTACTTTTTGGTCTTTTTCATTTTTTTTCACGCACACACATCACACCACATACTCCGGCATGCACTGGCTGTTGGTAACCACCCAGGAGAATGAAAGAAAAGTCAGGAGGAGTCTGAGAAATTGAAGAAAGACGCGTGTGACCATAATCGTCGGGAATCGAACCCGCAACCTATCGATTGGAAATCGCTGCACATACCACTGCACCATATGGGACACACACACACACACACACACACACACACACACACACACACACACACACACACACACACCTGTCCTGTCCTGTTGAGCCACTGCCATGAAGGTTACGTGGGCCCCGGAGGGGCAGCTGAGAGAGAGGAGGAGCACACAGCCCTGTGACGATCCAGGTGATGCGGTAAGCGAAATCGGCGGGAGCAGGCGCAAACACACGTGAAACCCTGATGGTCCTGAACGGTCGGACGACTACAAGTCCGCGAGCAGCGATGACGGGCGCGGCCACGTGTAGACGCAAAGCAGCGGTCACAAGCCTGGCAGTGAGCGACGCAGCACAGCGGAGAAGCAGGCAGCGGCAGGGGCGCACCGACTGCCGACTGGGGGTAAGTACACTTGTGCCTTGCCAGACCTCCACGGGA
>NC_088652.1:11678114-11680614 GCF_964019385.1 Sycon ciliatum
TAACAGAGGGCATCTCCCAAAGTGATAGAACTATTGATGGACTTCTACCGTGACATGCATGTACATCTAGGTGAGTTGCCAACCAAACTTTGCAAAGGCAAACAATTTTTGGAAATGCTTATCGCTGAGCTTCTACAGGCTGTAGCAGGAGTCTCTTTGGCAGTAGGTATTTCACTACTCACTGATCGAGAGAATCCTGATCCGTGCGAGTACCTGCATACTTTTTGAAATCTTTTATTCTCACGATGGCCTGTGGCCAATAAGAGAAAGGTACTTGTTGTTGTCGTTGTTTATTTTACTTCACCAAATGAACAGGCAGAGATGCCTTCTCACCTGCCCATAGGACAGGTTCTCACAGAATGATGAAGGGATGATATGCAAGGGAAAACAAGAAATGCTAATAATATAAGACAGAAAGGACCAAAAGAGGAAAAGGAAAAATTATATGAAGACAATTTCATGGAGTCAGAAATAGAAAGACAATAATTTCATGGAGTCAAAGAATAGAAAGAGAATTTCATGGAGTCAGGAATACGTGGTTGATTTTAGAGACATAAATTTACAAATGATTGATAGATGAGAAGGTTGGAATTTATGGCAGATGATAAAAGTTTAACGAGGATATTCACAAAGTAAGTATATCAATGGCAGAAAGAGCTTTTCGGAAGGGACCAGGGACACCTATCACTCCAAAATCAGAGGGGAGAGTGTTCCAGAGAATGCTTCCCCGAAACATCATGGTCGATCATCCCGCAGGCTCACGAAGAAAGGGAACTTGAAGCAAGTTCCACACTACCTAAGTGACCATCTCGCCTCTATCCCACCCGCAGGGAGAAAACGGTTCTGGGGCAATCGTCAAACTGGTATGCTAGGGTGACCTCCAGGTAGCTGTATTACTCCCTGGCTCAAAACCCGCTTTAAGTTCGAGAAGTTCGAAAAATACGTGGTTTGGACCGACTTTTCCATACATTTTCCCCGTGGTATTTCTTTCCCAAATATCATTTTTTTAAAGCTGGCAAGATTTTCAACTCTCTAGGCATCAGTATGACCAAGAGTACATAACCCCCCAGAGTGTGCAACTCCACTATGGGTGCTGTCCCGACAGAATTTCAAGTCGACGTCATTTTGATGATGCAATGCGCACTGTACACGGATTATCAGACAAATCCGGAACCTGTGGTTGACCGAAGCCGATCGATCCTGTACAAATTAATGCAAAGAAAAACGTGTGATGGGCTGACACCCGTACACATGTTGTAAATCACTGGTGCAAGGAGCATTGCGTCGTAAATAATGACATCAACTTGAAATTCCGTCGGGACAGCAGGGTATGTGGGAGTTGCACAATCTGGGGGGTTATGTACTCTTGTTATGACTCTCGGGGAATACCGGAACAAAGCATGAGCTGGGGACAGTTAGACAGCTAGATTTAAGAGGAGCTTGATCGTAACTTGCGTGATGGAGTTGGTTTGCCGTGTCACCTCTACCCCCTACTGTCTTCACCGGAATCAACAGCGCAGTTATTGATATGAGCCCATTGCGCAATGACATAATCTGTAGCGCCAACAACGCACACCCAGGCACACCTGGTCATGGCCGTGTGGGAGTGTTGAACAGTGCATTGCTGATCCCAGCGCACTCACATGCAACACTCATATCTTCCATAATTGACAATGCGCAATGGGCGTATTGCAGCAGCAACGATCGCAACAACAACGATTGCAACAAGTTGAGGGCACAACATCAGCCTTCCTCCCCATCCCGGCCGGAGTGCCTCAGGGCTCAGTCTTGGGATCACTGCTGTTGGTGGTGTACACCATCGACCTGCCTGCCGCTTCCGAGAACGCCAGCACCAAGTGCAGCCAATTTGCTGACGACACAGCCCTCGTCTGCTCCAGCAGCTCTGCCGCACACTGCGAACTGCAACTGCACAGCAGCGTGTCAGCCGCCGCTGGATGGTTAGAGCGCTGGCACCTCCTAATCGACACTGGAAAAAATGGTAGTCCTCACCTTCTACAACGGAAAATGCCCCTCGCCATCCCCACGCATAGAGCTCAACAATGCACATCTCTGAAATGTCCTGCAACATCGCCACCTCGGCATCATCTTGCCGCACGACCTGAGGTTGTCAGCCCACCTTGACTTTGTACTGAAGAAAGCCGTAAAATCATTTTTAAATATTCTCTTTAGGCTCAAATCAACTCACACACTAAACATCACTCTCTCTCACTTACAAAACATATATCCTGCCTATAATTATATGTATGCATTGCTGTCACCCCGCTCTCAATCACAGTCCCTGACCGTCTTGAGCGAATCCAGAATTTGCCTCCGTCTCACCCTCTACACCCCTCTGAATCAGTCAACACTGCTCCATAGGCTCAAATGGCCGGCAATGTTCTCTCCCCGCAAAGTGAAGCTCACCCTTCTTGCACACTCCATAAAATACCAATATGCCCCACAACACATACGCATGCTCAGCACCCCCACTCAAATTACG
>NC_088652.1:11685614-11695614 GCF_964019385.1 Sycon ciliatum
ACGTATGTTACAGTGATGGAGAGTTACTCTAAACTCGTATCCATATGTCCTTTTCTCTTTTACATTTATTTATGGCTCAACATCCGAGTTTCAAATTGCACACCTGATGAGCCGTCACGAACCATACGGCGAAACGTACGTCGTGTGAAACAACTTGTTTTGTAGTCAACTAGTCCATCACAATGTCATGCATGAGGAGTACTGTAGGAGCTTGGCTTTCGGCTTGTACAATTCGTTTTCGCAAAGCTTCCCTTTCTTTACTTATCTTTGATATTTATGACCCACCCAAGTTGGGTGGTGTGCTGCTTTGCTGCTTCGAATTGTAGTTAGACCGCTTTGTCAAATATCGTACTGGTCTCGTCATCGTCCAGTAACAATCGACATTCTTTGTTCCGTTGGGACTGTAGCTTTTGCTCGTTTTCGTTGCGCTTGCCTTCCCCTCTTTGGTATTTCCATAACCTTGAACCTTCCAAGTTGGAAGGCTGTCGGTTAGCGCTACGGAGATGTGTTAAAGTTAGGTGTCAGGACGTCGAATGTCTCAGTACTCTGTCAGTTTTGTGCCTAGTTATTGCACTTTCGGACTGTATATAGTATCATGTTACAGTGATGGAGAGTTACTCTAAACTCGTATCCATATGTCCTTTTCTCTTTTACAATTATTATTATTATTATTATTATTATTATTATTACGAAGTAGTGTAAAGTAAAGTACGGTAAAGTAAGTAAAGTCGGCGGAATAGCTCCGGTGTGGGTAGTTTGGAGGCGGTGGAAAAAAACAGTTTCGTAATCAGTATTCGCATGCAACTACGCAAATCCACACAATTCAGTAGACACGTCCTTTCTATCCAACGTTTTCTTTCCCTTCTCTTCAGGATAGTTCAGGGGATGTTGGAAATTTGGAAAAACACATAACTATACGAGGCATGGGCAGCAAAAACCAGGGTTAGGTGATATTTGGCGAAAATGAGTTTTTGATGGCTTTGAACTGTCCACTAAATGAGTGATCTATGGGCCAAATTTTGGAGCTCTGGGCACCTACCAAGATAGTAAAAAAAACGCCCGAAATGATGGGTGAAGGTTGACAAAAATGGTCAGCAAAAAGGCAAAATGGAATGCAGTAACAGTTGACTCTTACGGAGTGGTTGAGAATGATTTAGCATATTTATAGGTCTTGAGGGAAGCACAGAGTACTCTAGTTGATATTATAGTAACATTGTTGCCTGCCTTTGCTGCTATGCTTGAAACCTCAATCCCTGTCATGTGCCGGTATGGTGTGGTATGCAGACTTGTCAGACAGAAAGAAGCCAAGCACCTGATGTTTTACATGGCTGGGAAGAACCTACAAGACTAGATATGCATGCTGGGCCAAGCTAGATACATCCACCAAGCATGCCTTGCTCTCCTGGATCCTACGTACAGGAGCTCGTAGATACATGCATTATACTGTGATAAATTTCATGAGCACTGCAAGCGTGCATGTTTATATATTGCAACAATTTTATTCACAAAATATCTTGTATCAAGGAAGGTTTAGTTCATTCAGGGCTGTCTCACGTATCTCACCAACTTATCCAGCTGCGAATAGTCGCCACGGAGTACTGAATCTCGTTCGGCACTCTCAGCGCTGCTGTCCGCGTTGCCACCTCGTGTCACGGAGCTCTCAAACTCAGCGTCTCCGCTGCCTCCGCTGATGGCTTGTCATCTGAGTGAAACCTCTTCACTTTCACCTGATTCTTCTTGCGGGGGACTATCACAGGCAGCGGAGTATCTCTGGAGATCCATGATCCAGTTGCCAAATATTATAGTCGCTCTTGCTCCATCAAGAATTTGTGACGGGATCGTTCCGCCAAGAAATTATTTGTTTCGCTCTCTTTTGAGCGCATGATTTGCAGATGCTACCCAGAGCGCAAACGCCTCCGTGGTGGCTGAAAACACCTATCAGGATGTCCCAAGTGCTTGGCGGACAAAATAATAGTAAAGCCACCAAGAGGAAGGCAATTTCAAAGCGATAGTGCAAGAAGTCTTTTCGCTTTGAACGCGGTGACTAAAAACGACATCGGTTCGGTTTTTCGCAAATATTGGCATTTTTCTGCCGATGCCTCATATAGAAAAATAGAGAAAAAGTCAACACTTCAACATAGGCGATAAAATGGCTAAAGTTGTAGACAAACACGATGAACACATCAAGGAACACTTGTCACACTTTCACGAGGTGTGACACCAAACAACTGCAACGATAACACAGTCTCCTTCTGTACACATAGTTCTGGATCTAGTTTACGAATATACAGAGCTTCTCAAACGAAAACGACCATGAATTCAAAGGACATTGGAGGTGTCAACAAGCCCAACGGAAGAGAACAAAGGCAAACGTAGAAGGTGACAGAGCTAAATGATTGGAAATCGTCCATCAAGCGTCATTTGTCTGGAAGTGCTAATTGTCGTGAGTTGTATAGTGATGATATCTTTTCGGTTTTAACTCGTGGAAGGTGTAAGTTACATCTTGCTGTGTTAGAAGCTCTGTATATTCATAAACTAGATCCAGAACTATGTGTACAGAAGGAGAATGTGTTGAATTGTTGAATTCTTTATTCTCACGATGGCACCATCGCCAATAAGAGATAAATTGATGAGGTGAGATTGTGGGTTAAACAGTTGGAAAGTGATTTACATCACTTTGAACTTTACAAGTATGGGAGAGGGTGAGCGCTGCAGGAGCAGATTGAGTTAATCAGCAGTGAGCAGATTTCTTGTGTTATCGTTGCAGTTGTTTGGTGTCACCAATTTTCCACATTCGGCAAGGTTTTGTCGCTAAAATTTGGGAGTTACAGCTAGAGTGCAGAGAGTTGCACGACAGTGGCGTGAGAAAAGGGCACTTACGTTTGCGCAGGAGCTGATACTTAAAGAGAACAATAATGTTGTCATCAACGTCATTGAGGTACCTGTCGAGTTGCGCTGGTGAATTAGCAGTAGTAAATGCACACGCAAGCGTAATGTTAACGTGCTCCTCGAGGAACTCAGGAATATCAAGCGCAGTGGTCCAGAAAGTCTCAAAACGTATCCGGAGAGAGCCGGTGCCGTTGAAGTCGTCGAGCACCTCCTTCGTGTTATGATTGTACCATGTGTGGGTGAAAACGCCATAGTGTTCACAACCGATCGGAAGTGTTCCAGGCTCACCGAGGGCCAGGGAATAGGTATTAACTGCGCAAGAAACAGAAGAACAGCAACAGCGTGACTGAATTGAAGGCATCATTCATCTTTGTTTTTGCCTGGCTAGCCTTCAATTCAGTCACGATATTCCACTGATGATAGTGACATGAAAATTGATTACGGAAAACATTTGACTTCGTTGATGCATGGTGATGACGGCAGAGTCAGTTCTTTTTATTCCCGTAGCTATGCAAAAGACGTTACTTCAGTAACGTCTGGCGCCAGCCAGGGTCCAAACAGCTTTAGTTTCGTTTCTTTGTTTGTGCCGTCGGCATGCCTGGCGCTATCCCGTACCTGTCCCGTACCGTACCATCAAAGACTGCTGGCCACAATATACAAACAGGGCTTTCAAATGCAAGATCATAATGTGAAGCAACTTGGAAGAATGAGTATGAGTGCGAAGTGTGCCGGGGGAATGCATGCAGGGCGATAGTGCGGGTTCGAATCCCAGGTTATGTCTTGAAAGAAAATATGAGAAATGAAACATTATAAACAACCCTGTGTGTTTTTTTGCCTAGGTCATCAAAGTGGTAGACGGTGTCGTATAACCCTCGAAAGTGGTACTTTGTAATGCCCTTGACGGCCTTGAAGAAGTTAGCTAGGAAACAACTCCAATCCAGCCAATCCCAGCATAGGCGAACAGCAATATTCGCATCACATGAAGAATCAATAGCAAGCACAGCATCTGCCATTGAATCTACCTCAGAGTTTCTGAAGTTTTGCTTAAGCCTGCCAAACTTAGCATCAACACTGCAGCGGGTGTGTCCTACACGCATAAAAGATAAAGTTGTTTCATCTGACAAACCATGCATCACACGCAAGCACAAGTATGCCATCACTGCACGGTTCTTATTCTGACCAGCGCAGTTGTTAGCATGCATGCAGGCCTTGTGCAGTTAGGCTGCTTGTTCCTAGGCCAATTACAAATGTGGTGTATGCACACCACAGACCCAGTAAGGCATACTGTGTAGTGTGCATCTTGATTACACGTAGGTCGCGCCTTGCAGGCTGCGCAGCCGTAGTGTAGGTTCATGTTATTTTATTTGTGATCTTTGGTATTCTTTGATTTCATGTTTTTGTTGTAAGTCAGTTCGATACCAAGTAAACTCAAGTCCGGTTGTGTTGTCGTTTGCTCATGTTTTGCCCTCGGGTAGAAACATAACATTGGCGACGAAGTGGTTCTTGTAGAACCTGTAGAAGAATGGCGACGCTCATTGGTTCCCTCGAACCGTTCAATGTCTCTTCGGGAGAGTGGGCCTCGTACTCGTCTCGTCTTGACCACTACCTCACGGCGAATAAAATTGTAGACGACGACTTGAAAAAGGCCACGATGCTTACTGTCATCGGTGGTCCAGCTTTCGATTTGCTGAGGGATTTGTTGGCTCCTGACGAGCCGGACAGCAAGTTGTACGAAGAACTGAAAAATGTTCTCTTAGATCATCTGGCTCCCAAGCCGCTCGTAATTGGTGAGAGGTACCATTTTTTACCAGCGTGATCAACGGCAAGGAGAATCAATTGTCAGTTACGTGGCCGAACGCAGGCGTTTGGCTCGGACTTGTGAGTTCAAGGCTCATCTGCCTGAAGCTCTCCAGGACCGGTTTGTCTGTGGACTACGTAGTGCTAGTGTTCGCAGAAAAGTATTAGCCACGGACAGTCTGACATTTGACAAAGCTGTCTCTGTCGCGAAAGCGCAGGAGCTCGCAGCAAAGGACGCAGTTGAAGTGTCTGCAGAGTCCCACGCTGTGGCAGAGGGTACCAGTGTACACAAAGTGACCATGTCGGAGAGTCGATTGGAGTGACTGGGCCACACCAGTTGTGCCCGTTCCGAAACCTAATGGTACCGTTCGACTATGCGGTGACTTCATGGTCACCGTCAACCCGCAGTTGCGAGTGGACCAACACCCGCTCCCACTCATCGACGACATATTCGCTTCATTGTCGGGTGGTCAGAGATCCACGAAGCTCGATTTGAAAGCAGCATATACTCAGATGGAGGTTGCAGAAGAGTCACGCCCAATGCTAACGCTGAACACGCACTTGGGACTGTACCGACTCAATCGACTAGCGTATGGCATCGCATCAGCACCAGCTTTGTGGCAGCGTGCCATGGACCAGCTGCTGGGAGACCTGTCACCAGTTGAATGCACCATCGATGATGTGATTCTGACTGGAGAGGATGACGACCAGCATCTGCAGACCCTGGAAGCTGTCCTCAAACGCCTGGCTGATGCTGGACTCCGGGTGAACCCCAGCAAGTGTGAGTTTTTTCAAGGAGCAAGTTCAGTATTGTGGACACACTATCAGCGCCCAAGGTCTACACCAGTTGCCATCCAAAATTGATGCCGTGGGCGAAGCATTGCCACCTAAGAACGTCTCTGAAGTCAGAAGCTTCATTGGTCCGGTGACGTATTATCAGCGGTTCTTGCCGGATATGGCAACGGTCCTCAGCCCGATCACAGCATTGTTACAGAAGAATCAGCCGTTCCAGTGGACCGCGGAATGCCAAGATGCCTTTGTGAGAATCAAACAACTCGTGGCTTCTGACCAAGTGGTCATGCACTACAATGCAAGTCTTCCACTTCGTCTTGCAACCGATGCATCGCCATATGGGTTGGGTGCAGTATTGTCACATGTGTTGCCTGACGGTGGGGAACGAGCTGTTGCATTTGCGTCCAGGAAGCTATCAGCCACAGAACAGCGGTACTCGCAGATCGACAAGGAAGCATTGGGCATTGTCTGGGGAGTCAAGAAATTCCACAACTATGTCTATGGTCGGCATTTCGAGCTGCTGACAGATCATCAGCCACTGGTATCAATTTTCAGCCCTTCGAAAGGATTGCCGGTAATGACTGCGGCCCGGCTACAGCGCTACGCTATGTTTCTTGCAGGACATCAGTATACGATTCTCTATCGGCGGACTCAGGATCACTGCAAAGCAGATGGCTTATCCCGTATCCCGGTCGGCGCACCGACTCGTGACGCTGGTGACGACGCGGTCGAGGTTTTCTACACGTCGCTCACAGATCCACTGCCAGTCACAGCCAGACAGATTCGTGATAGTACACGTCGAGACCCTCTGTTGTCCGAAGTGCTACGATATGTGGAGACTGGCTGGCCAGCAGCCTGTCCGAAGCCCAGTTTGCAACCATACTTTAATCGACGCAACGAGCTCAGTCTAAGTATGGAATGTCTCTTGTGGGGCAATCGTGTCGTTGTGCCATCAGCCCATCATGCGGAGATTCTAGCAGAGTTGCACAGCGGACATCCCGGCATTGTTCGCATGAAAAGTCTCGCCCGCAGCCACATATGGTGGCCCCAGATTGACACTGCTCTGGAGCAGACGGTCAAAGCCTGTCTTGGCTATCAGCAAGCGCAACATCTCCCGCAGAAGGCCCGTCTGCACCCATGGGTGTGGCCCAGTAGACCATGGGAGCGCATCCACTTAGACTTCCTTGGCCCACTAAGAGGACACATGTGGCTGGTCATTGTAGATGGACACTAGAAGTGGCCGGAAGTCTTGCCATTTCGATCCACCACAGCTCAGGCAACGGTCACGACTCTACGCACCGTATTTGCTCGCTACGCTGTCCCGAGGAGTTGGTCAGCGACAATGGGCCCCAGTTTGTCGCCGCAGACTTTGAAGGGTTCCTGCGCGCGAATGGTATCCGACACCGCACGTCAGCACCATACCACCCTGCCACCAACGGGCTGGCAGAACGGTTTGTCCAGTCCTTCAAACGTGCCATGAAGGCGTTCCCCGATGCGATGCCTTGTCAGGAAGCAGCGGACAAGTTCTTGATCTCCTATCGCAACACAGTCCACCCAACTACCGGCGAAACACCTTCCAACCTATTAATGGGCCGACGTTTGCGCACACGGCTAGATCTCCTACGCCCGGATGTACGGACCCGGGTGGCAGCACAGCAAAGAGCACAACAGAAATCTTCACCCTCACGCGAACGTTTCAGCTGGGAGAGTCAGTGCTCGTTCAAGATTATCGGAAACCGAACAAGCCAAGTTGGATTCCTGCTACGGTATCTGAGTGTTATGGTACAAGGTCGTACGTAGTGGTGACCGCAGACGGTGGTAGCTGGCGGCGCCATATTGACCAGATTCGACCTGGACATCCCACGTTCACGACTGTGCCGGGGAGAGAGGAGGAGTCGGAAACTGTATTACGACCGGAGCATCCAGTAGAAACGGCACCAGCAACTGTTGCAACCGGTGTTGAGTTAGCAGTATCCACCGAGACAGAAGCTGAAGCAGAAGTCACACCTACTGTGGTGTCATCACCAACGCCGGCCCAACACGCAGTATGTTACACTCACATTCCGGGCACCAGTTCCCTCCTGTACACGGCTTGACCCACTCGCAAGTGAGCCCAAGATGTACTGTTTGCACTGCCTGCTGCCCATGTTAGCCACGTTGTGCATGAGGACACTCAAATCATCAATTCGAGGTAATAGCAGAGCCCGGTGTTAGGTTTTACACTTGCAGTCAATGCTGGCATTGTCATGGATTTCTGAAGCGATGTGCGCTCTGGACAAATCGTCAGCCGACTCAACTCGCAAGGCCACGTCGACGCCGGTCGCTGCCCGGTCATCATCAGAGTAGAACTCCTCATCACTCCAGTTACTGGGACTGCCAGCATCAATTCGTTTACGTTCTGCGGATGTGTCGTCCTCAGATGACTCGTTGCTGTAGCGTTGTTGCTACAGTCAATTCACACACGTCCGGGCATGTCCGGACAGATTTCAAAACGGAAGGACATTTGTCCGAGCTAAATGAAATCCTTAAGCTATGCCCTGTACAGTAGTACTGTGCGAAGCTAGTGTGCTGGTTGGTGCGCGTGTAAGCACACACTAGGGAAAATCAGCACCATGAAAGATAACAGTTAGCCCAAAACGAAAAAAATAGGCTTGTTTCGGGTCAGCAACTCTTCAAAAAGGAGACTCGGTCGGCCGGAATGAAACTTTTTTTGGATATTTTTTATCTTATCAATCGTTGTGGTATTGATCAACAAGATCACCTACACACCTACATATACATGTATGGAATCGAGCAAAAGTGTGAGATCGCCTAATCACAGCCCGCCGCGAGCTTTGATATGCCATCAAAGCCCGCTGTCAGGGGCAACCTGTAAAAGAAAATCATCAAAGCCCGCTGCTATTGGCAACTGTACGACAAAACCATCAAAGCCCTGATCATGCCCAGTCTCAGTCTTTTCAAGGTGGTCGGGCTATAGGAACAAGAAACCGATAGGGGTGGTGGTCGGGGCTGCGGCGGCTCTCAACATGTGGAGTTTGAAATCTAGCTCCAGCACCTCAGAACTCGCAGCAGTATGCAGCGTGAGCAAGGTGTGTATGGTCGAAGGAAAAATACTTCAGCCACGTCTGGCTCTTGTCACTATTGTTGTAGTCTTGAGAAATTTCTCATTGAACAGGTTTATCGTCCACTCAAATGACTTTCCCTTTCCTGTAATCTCTGTGTGAAACTTACAAACGGGACGAACACGACGTGCATGACTTCAAGCTGCTCTGAAATCCCAAACGAAAGCCGACATTATCCACACTCGAGAGATCACCCAAAGAATAAAGCAATTGAAAATCAAAAAAATATTGCTGGGGATCGTCTGAAGCAAATTCAAGCGAGGTACAATCGGGCCTGATGACTGATCAAAGCCCTCGGGCTGGTCCCTTGGGCTTTGATCAGCCATCAAGCCCTCTGCACCTCGCTTGATTATCTACATCTAGGGCCTGCTAGGTGCAATGCGATTGGTCATCTTCGCGTCTACAGTCCCGTGACATGACAGAAACATGTATCATGATATACAGTGTAGGTATGGCTAGTGTAGGCATGGCTAGTGTAGGTATGGCTAGTGTAGGTATGGCTAGTGTAGGTATGGCTAGTGTAGGTATGGCTAGTGTAGGCATGGCTAGTGTAGGTATGGCTAGTGTAGGTATGGCTAGTGTAGGTATGGCTAGTGTAGGTATGGCTAGTGTAGGTATGGCTAGTGTAGGTATGGCTCAATGTCACAGTTCACTGACTGCTCTTGTACAGCAGTAGTCCTGTCGTCCTAGATCCTGAGGAATCAAGCAACACGTTCGAGTGCTTGCAGCTCCGTTATGCTAGCTCGTATCTACCCCCAAGTTTTTCGAGCGCGCAGAGAATCTCTGCTACCGCGTAGGTAGTTTGATTATTGAATTCGGTCAAGATTTGACTGAGTTCCGACTCGTTGAGTGCACTTGCACACATGGCACATAAGTACTGTTCGTATACATTTGGGACCAAAAAAAGTTTCAGAATTTGGGGAAAATGGCCCGGCCGGCTGACCCGAAACAAGATCATTACTTGTTTTAGCCATAGGATGTGTAGACAGCGCTGATTGCCCAGGTGAAAAGGGGTGCTTCAGGTGATAGCTGCCCCTGAGTAATCTTTCAGCCAGTATTTGCTTGCATGTCGGAACTTGGAGACCATCTCACTTCTCTTGTTGAGGACGTAGTCACTGTCGCTCAGCGCTGTCCAGGTCTTCTCCGCTGTGCATAGAGGGCACCTCTTTGATAGGTTGTTGTAAACCCTGGATCTTTCGCTTAGCGACAGAAACTACGCCCTCAACCAGAGATATACCGGTATTTTTTTATCCACTGATTCGAGGGAAAGAGGACACAAACGGGAAGAGTCTGAAGAAAAATATTATATTTCTACTTACATTTCTGAGTTACTACGTACTCCTTGATAACACTGTACTCTCTTGCGCAATAACTGACACTGCCATTCGGCGTAAACAAGT
>NC_088652.1:11700614-11758114 GCF_964019385.1 Sycon ciliatum
TGCACGCACACGCCCACACACACACACACACACACACACATACACATACACACACACATGCACGCACACACACACACACATACCAGCACACACACACACACACATACCAGCACATAGATTGAGAAGCACTGTCACACAGGATGTCAGACACACAAATAGTTCACAGGAGAAGAGGACTTGCTAACACCAAGAGTACATAACCCCCCAGAGTGTGCAACTCCCACATACCCTGCTGTCCCGACAGAATTTCAAGTTGACGTCATTATTTATGACGCAATGCTCCTTGCACCAGTGATTTACAACATTTGTACAGGTGTCAGCCCATCACACGTTTTTCTTTGCAATAATTTGTACAGGATCGATCGGCTTCGGTCAACCACAGGTTCCTGATTCGCCTGATAATCCGTGTACAGTGCGCATTGCATCATCAAAATGACGTCAACTTGAAATTCTGTCGGGACAGCACCCATAGTGGAGTTGCACACTCTGGGGGGGGGGGGGGTATGTAGTCTTGCTAACACTTTGCCATTTCAAAAATTCCACCTGTCGCGATAGTTGAAGAAAGTTCAACTCTTGCGACATGTGACGCACGACGTACACAAGAGCAGGTTTTTTTTTACTTTGGGAGCATGCGCAGTGCACATGCATAATACTGCTAGTACATAAGGGTAGCACAAACAACAAAAGTCGCATGTTGTGTCGCAAAAAGTTGTATTGTGAATCGGCCTTTCATGCGTGCCCAAACGCACGCTCAGGCTTTCACAACACAACAGCAATCCGAGTCGTAATTAGCGCATGCGACGTCTTCGAGTACTAATGTTTTGACACCGCCAGTCAAAATGACTGGCATGTCTGCCAGTATGCGCCTCAAACGCGCTGAAACTTCCAGCATTTTGGTATTGCCATTTCGGCATTTCCATACGCATGACGCCCAAAAGCCAGCAAAAATACGCACAAACGTGTGGTTTCACACGTATTTTTGCAGCCTTTTAGGGCGCCATGCGTATGGAAACACGCCGAAATGGAAATTCCCATATGTTGGAAGTTTCTGCTCGTAATAGGCGCATACTGGCGTATATACCAGTCACTTTGACTGGCGGGGTCAAAACACTTGGTACTCGAAGGCATCCCACACTCTATTGAAATATGCTTTTTTTGTGAAAGCCTGAACGAGCGTTTGGGCACGCATGAACTGCAAACGTACCGCGTCCACACTCCAGTTGTGAACACAGCTTTTCAAAGAGAGTTAATAGAGAGGTTCCGCACTACGTAAGGTTGAGCAACTTTTTATTAGTCGGAGGGAAAACCCTTGAATTCGCGAGTTTGCACTCCACTTACGGAAAGTTGGGGCTCTGATAACTCAGGTGCTGCGTAGGGGATTGGGGTACAAATTTATGACTGTCTCTCCAGGTCGATCCGGTCGTACAGCGCTGTGTTCGGAGTTGCCAAGGGTAGCTACGTGATTTGAAAACTCCGTGTGGTGGAACGCAGATGCACATGCAGTTTACGTAAGACTTTCCGTAGATTGACTACGTTTTTTACTAACGTAATCACGTTATGCGGAACCTTTCTAATGTCTGTAGCAAGCAAATATCACCAGACATGGCCAAATTTCTGATTTCGCTTTAAGTTAGTTGGCTCTTTTTTTTTATCCCTGAGTGGACCTTGTTTGCTCACTATGGCATTTTGGTTCCTTGGACATAGGCAAAATAAGAAAAAATCGACTAAAATGCGCACTGAAACAAAGTACAACAACGATTAACAAGGGGTCACTTCTGCTCACAACGACACAGCATAGCCAAACCAACCACCATAGTCTGCTACAACATCAGTCCCCAAGCGCCAACAAGACTTAGTAGTCTTGAATAAAGCTACCCGCTAAAATTCACTGGGGAGATATTCAAATTTCGAACTCTCCAACGGCCATGCACTAGCCGAATCCAATCTTGTGGCAGGAAAGCACCTACGGAGCGCCACGAACTCGAACGATGGCGCCGCGAAGCATAGCTTGCTGAGCAACAACCCAATATTCTGAAAAAGAAGAACTGCTCCACAACCACAAAACAGCAAGGACCGCAACAGTAGTGCGAGATTGGGCGGCCAGAACGTTCCCTTGTGCTGGGCAGATTTTTTGGAGTGCACGTGAGTTTCACATGCGTGCAACGCTCCCATCAAAAAAATTCAAAACTTTTCGCAGGTTGCTATGAGCCCACGTACATGTACATGACTGTACCTTATAGTCCTATGCTAGTAGCTGAAATTCCCGAGTGCAAGTGGCCAACTATTGCGAACGTTAGCGCGAAATATGTGTTCTGCATGCTTTTCGCTTCAAGAAAGTACACGTTCACTCGTGCTTGCTTGAGAAGTGGTCGTCATTAGATTGCTTATTTGTTGCGAGTGGCGGCACCCTGAGTCATTGGTGCCTGAGATGAGAGCTCTTTTGACTACGTTGTCCATGGCCGGAGATCCACAAACAAACGGGTTGGCTTGTGCCGTAATCCGGCGCATCAACACCTGAAATTCAAAAAAAAGGCATCCGATTGATGTAACCGACTAACGAGCAGGCAGGAGATCTGAGATGGTTCCGGAGATGAAGCAAAGCGGGCTGCCCCATCTATGGGAAAGCTAGCACTCGCTGACCAAGCCAATGTGGCAATTGTAGAGATCAAGCACAACAATGAGGATTGAGGCCCAATGGGGTGGCCCACATGCGTGCACTGTGCACCACCCGTCCGCGATGATCGAAAACTACTGCAAAAGTTTGTTTCGCGCTTCCTGCAAAGTTTCGCGTTCAAAGCTGCGAATGTTCCCACAAAGTTTCGCTTCTTGTGACGAAAATTCACGAAAAATTCAAAAAAAATTCAAAAAAAATTCACGAACACTAGAGAGGTTGCGCACAACGAAAATTCGTTAGATTTCGACCGTCCGGGTTTGAGTAACGAAAGTTGCTCCGAAGATCCGTCCAAACGTGACCGAAACAGAGCAAATCTACGAAAATATTTTTCGTTACCTGGAGTACTAAAATACTGATATTTTACAACTCCCTATCTTGACTCTTCGTACCCGCGCGGTAGGCGGCTGCCGCGTCGACCCGATGCTGCACGCTTAGGCACTGCATGACTTTTGGTAGCTCGGCGTGCCCAATCCGGGACAAATAATCCGCCATACTCAGTTCAGGTGAAGTTCCTGGCCTGTGGATGGGTCTCATCGGGAACTGTTGCAGATAATCCAGCCACCGTGCACGTCGCCCATGGGTCTCATCCATCGCCAGGCTGTTGATCCATTTGAGTGCTGTGTGGTCGGTGATAAGGTCAAATGGCTGGCCGGAGAGATAGACCCTAAACTTCTTGATGGCCAGGATCACTGCCAGCAGCTCACGGTCCGTGACAGGGTAGTTCCTCTCTGCCTGCGTCAATGTCTGGTGGAAGAACGCTACCGGCGCTAGATGCTTGCCGTCTCGTCGCTGTGCCACCATTGCACCGGTACCGACGTCCGATGCATCTGTTACTAGTATGAACGGCCTCTTCATGTCCGGTAACTGCAAAACCGGTGCTGAGGCGACCTGTCGCTTTAGCGTCTCAAATGCTAAACTTGCCTTCTCACTCCATTGAAGCAGCGTGCTGCGAGGACCCTTCATCATTTCGTACAGTGGTTTTGCAATGGTCGCCATGCCTGGGATCCAGCGCTGAACGTATGAAAAGGCGCCCATAGCCTTCCGGAGCATAGTAACAGTTGTAGGCTTAGGTGTGCGGAGCAACGACTGAGTCCTGGCCTCGGAGATGCGCATTGTGCCTGCTGCTATTACGTGCCCAAGGAACTCCACCTCCCGCACACCGAAACAGCATTTGTCGGGGTTCAGCAGTACACCAGCCGACCTGAGTTTACTGAGCACCTCCCGCAACCGGCTGTTGTGCTCCGTCCAGCTGCGTCCCCATACCAGCACGTCGTCTAGGTAGCATAGCGCAGCCGTCCAATTGAGTTCGCCCAGAATCGCTGACATCAGACGCTGAAAGGTCGCCGGGGCTCCCGACAGGCCAAACGGGGTGCCCTGACCAGTCCATTCATACTGGCCATCCGGCGTGACGAAGGCAGTCTTGGCCGCATCCTCACGACGCATGGGCATTTGATAGTAGCCGGATTTCAAGTGAACCGTGGAGAAGAACTGCGCTTCAGTCAACTGATCCACCAAGTCGTCTATCAGAGGCAGTGGGTGATGCTGGGGATGACTGTCTGCGTTTAGCCTTCGGTAGTCCATTGCCAGTCTCAGTCGGCCATTCTTGCGCCGAGCAGCCACTATTGGAGCAGCCCATGGCGAAGTAGACTCCCGGATCAGTCCCTGTTGAATGAGGTACTCGACTTCGTCCCGCACCTCCTTCCGTGCGTCCGGTGCCATCCTACGAGGCCTTGACCACTGTGGTGCTGTATCACTCTTGAGGTGTATTTCATGCTGGATGCCAGTTCTTGCCGTCGGTAGCTGATCGCCTTCCGCCCAGAACACATCGCCATACCCGTTGACCAGCTCCTGAATCTCCTGCTTCTTGCTGTCCTGTAGGCTTTCATCCAGCTTGTACCCCGTTACCTGCCGCCTCGGCTCATCACTCTTCGCCGGGTTCTGCAGCGACATTTCGAATTCAGCACGTGCTATTCCCACCACCTTTCCTTTGTGCAGTACTGCTTCACTGTTCCCTGCATTCACCATGCGTACCGTGGCCCCGAATGCCGTGGGACGCAGCAGACAGCACATTGCTCTGACTGTGTCGTTGTTGCTTGCCATGGTTGGCTCGCGGAGGTATTCCGCACTGGGCGTCCGACCGCTGAATGTGCATGGGACCAATGCCTCCTCGCCCGGTTTAACCTTGATCGTGTCCTGCACCATGACCCTACACACTCCTGTTGGCCGGTGTGCTCGGTCCAGAGGACGGGAGTTGCGATATACTGTTTCCAGTTTCAGGTGGTGTCCCTGCATGATTAGCGTGCTGTTTGGCCAGTCCCAGGTTTACTTTCCTAGCCGACTCAAGAAGTACGCACCTCCTATCATGGGCACCACCAGGTCTGTTACTACGTGAAACGGGTGGCTGGTGACAATGACCCTTAGGCCTACCCATCCGAACCGTCATTCGTAGCACACCCTCCATCTTGACCACATTGCCGGGCGCTGCTCTTGGGTTCGACTGTGATGTTGGCTGTATATGCTGCTTCTGGTGTTCGCTGATGTGTTCACTGCTGATTAAGCTGATGTCTACACCCGTGTCCAGGAGCATGCTCACCTCTTGACCCCCATCTGCGCACGCACGCACAAACGGATTCCGTCTCAATCCCTGCACGCACTGTGTCTTCGGCTCAGTCTGCAAATATTGCCCTCTGTTACCGCCGCCCTGCAGGCTGGGCCGGTGGGGCTTTACCGAAAAATCCTTCCGGCTCGTACGCTGCTCGGCTTGTGCCCGTGGCCTCCAGGTTGGTGACTCCCTCTTCCTCGACGGGCAGTCCCGCCAGCCTCCTCGGTGATTCTGTGACCCACAGTACCAGCATTTCCAATTGCCCGGTCCTGGTCGTCTCCCCGTCTGTGGAGTCCGAGTGGCATCTGTGCGCAGTGCAGCGACTTGTTCTCTCAACTATGTGACCTGGGTCCTTAGCTCATTCACCACAGGGTCTGTCTGCAGGATGTTTGCGCTCGGCTGTGAGGTCCTACTGTCCTCGGCTGCCCGCCAACACGACTTGAGCCTAGTCGCTTTGGACAGCACTTCCTCGTACGCCTTGACCGTGCTCGTCTCCTCCTTGATGAATCCAAACACCTGTAGTTCCTCCTTTAGACGTTGGTCCCGCACACTGCGCACAAACTTTGATAGTACTCTCTCCCGCCGAGCCTCGTCAGAGAGGTTCGGGAATGCAGTGCCAGCTAGCTGTTGTAGACGACTGGGGAAAGCTGGAGTCGTTTCTCTCCCTTCCTGGAACGATTCTTCGAAATTGTTAATGTAGGCCACCCTGGCCTTAGTGTGGCCATACCGTGACTCCAGCAGCTTCATGACTTCCTCATCATCCTTAAGGGCATCTTTGTTCTCGTCCTGGCTCAGCCACAATAGCGGTTCCCCCCGGAGCTGTTGCATAATCATTCGAGCCCGGAACTCCTTATCCTCAGCCCATAGTTTGGCCTCTCCTGACACGTCCTTCAGCTTGTCGTTGAGAGCCTTTGTATTCCCGTATGCAGCGACGAACACTCTCCACTCACTCAGTGTTGTGGATGCTCCAAACTCGTGCTTGAACTTCGCTGCCATCCTCTTCCTTGCGTTGAATCTAGCCTCTGCCACCAGTGAGACGGTTGTATTGTCCAGGATAACTCTGCCTTCATCAACAATCAGAAGCCCTCTAAATACCAGTACAGCAATACAGGTGCTAATGCACAATAGTGTCAGGTATGGATATGATTGTGTCAAGTGTCACATAGGAGGTGTGTATAGCACACCGCTCACAGGACGATCGTTAAATTTGCGACTCATTACAATAATATGTCTCGCAGTTGCTGATGTCAACAAACACCGTAAGGCTATGATCACTCTGCACTCTGCACATCGAGAGGTTTGTTATAGGCAATTCACACGACAGGCACTTGCACGCGTTACAGCAAGTGATTCACCTGAAAAGTGACTGTGTGGATTCACACGGCTGCACTCAACGACAGGCCCGTTTGCATTTTTGAATGATTCACCAACCAGTTACCATGAGTATTTCAAATTTTCAAAACACGCAAACAATAATTATCATGTTGAAAAGAGCCGCGTAAAATCAAGTCTTGTTTCGCGCTTTTTGGTGTAAATGTACTCGTGCACGCCACGATTATCATTAAAGTGGGCCCCCAGCTAGCTTGCAATTTTCAGCCACTCATTCACAGGGAAAATACCATAGCAACGTTCCGGTGCACGTGGATTTGCCTGTCGTGTGAATCGCCTATAATGGCCTATTCACACGACAGGCACTTGCACGTTTTACAGGGAGTGATTCACAAGAAAAGTGACTGTGTGGATTCACACGGATGCACTCAACAACAGGCGCGTTTGCATTTTTGAATGAATCACCCAACAGTTGCCATGAGTATTTCAAATTTTCAAAACACGCATACAATAAGTATCATGTTCTAAAGAGCCGCGTGAAAAATCAAGTCTTGTTTCGCGCTTTTTGGTGTAAATGCACTCGTGCAAGCCAGGATTATCGTGAAAGTGGGCCCCCAGCTAGGCCTTGACAGATTATGCTAGCATAACTTTTCGCATAATTCCGACCAAAATCGAATAATCGGATAATTCGAGGCAAATTGCACACGAATGGCCTAAAATTGGAACAATCCGCCTTTTCGCATCAAATTCCATATAGTTGTACATGTTCTACAAGTACAAGTACAAGTAGATGAGCTATTGTTTGGCAGCTATGTGAAGCAGTTGACTCGAGATGTACCTTGAAGTCGTAGGTTTACGACTCCCTTGAGAACATGTCCAGTCCACTACAATCAGTGACGGTCGTAGCTAGGTCGGACGGTGCGTTGACCCTGTTGAATTCTTGCTACTACAGTGCAACGCCCTCTACATAAATACCCCTGTTATTTTGTACAGAACCAATATACATCAGCAGCACATGTGAGCATAATGCGGCATAACATAATGATAACTTTTAGCATAAAAAAAGCATAATTCTGCAATTTTTTCAGCAATGCGAAACCATAAATTCACGAAAATATTAGCACAATCTGTCAAGGCCTACCCCCAGCTCGCTTGCACTTTTCAGCCACTTCCAGCCACTTTTCTCATTCACAGGTGAAAAACCCTAGCAACTTTCCGGTGCCCGTGGATTTGCCTGTCCTGTGAATACCCTATAAGGCAGCTGGACTTATAGGTAAGGGGGGGGGGGGAGGAGATCGAGTGTGCCAACATCTCATACTCTTGAAAATACTTAGCGGACTGTCGGTTGCTAGGTTCTAGAAAGATCGAACAGCCGGTGCACATGGAGCCGCCTCATGTCAACCAAATGGTACTCCAGAAACAGAGCACATTTATGTGAAAAAGTGCACCAAACTTGGTTGCATTCTTCAACAATGTATACTTGTCACTATGGTCAGGTCGTACAGTACATTGAGTACAGCACTCCAAGTGCAATGCAAAGGTGTATGCAGGCGTGATCATCTGGAATCAAAAAAGATGTTCCCGCTCGGTTTCACTTTGTAACAGTAAAACTGCTCGGTCTGCGAGCAGAACCTGTTTCACTGAGCTTGTCCTGATTTCGGTTTTTTGATACGGATAGCCTGGTGAATTTACTTGCCAGCGGATGTACGCAGCGTACACAGTCACACAAAAACACTGAAATCCTAAAACAGGACGTCTAAAATCATGCAAACTTGGCTGATTTGAGGGCTGCGAAACACGCAAATGTGAGCTTTACGCAAGTCGCGTGACGTAGTGCTCGAACTGCGCTGTTTCAGATCTGATATGCACAGTTGCACACTCTGGTTTTCATGTGCTCTTGGTACTATGTACAGGGCAGTTCAAATCGTACGGGATTCGGTGTACACTAGATTGTTCACTTTGCCAGCGAACCACGATACAATCGGAAGCACACGGTTGACAGGGTGTGTGCGCAAAACAAAACGGATTGTAAATCAGTGGTTGCTGATTGCAAACCACAACAGTACGAGTCGTACCAACCAAATGCACCCGTAATCCTTTTACCGCTAATGACGTATATATACGTCATGGTGTCGATAACCATCTGTAGGTGTGATCTTTAGTGTGTGGTCGTTCCTGGCCAGTTGGTATCGTCACTGCGTCATGCGCGAGAGGTAGCGGGTTCGAATCCAGCTTCATTACATGATGCGTCTTGTTTTTCCTTCTTTTTCACGCGATGTTTTGGCTCAAATTTCCGACTTTGCTGTATTTTATGCAATTTGGGTGAACTTGCGAGTCATAATATTATGACACCTTGCTTCTTCTTTTGGGTACTATATAGGGGTGAAACGATTAGTTCGAATATTCGAGTATTCGTTCGAAAATTTCAAACGAGCGAGTATTCGAAATTTTGCACTCGATCGTTTTTTAGTATTGGCATTGTATTTTCCAAAAACTTTTGTTGTACGGCTGGTCCACTGGTATGCATGCGTTATGCATGGCTTTGAGTCAGTATTTTTTAGTGTTGAAACGAATAATCGAATAATTTAGAATATTCGTGGGGTGAACGAATAATCGAATAGTCGTAGGAATTATCAGAAATCGAGAAAAAAAAACGATCTATGCTCAGTGCTGACTCTACTTTTGGATATTTGCACTGCGTAGATCTGCTCGTAGTATTTCTTCTCAATCACTTCTCCTCCAAGGTTTAATCTCCTATCGGTATCTAGTAATACATGTACTTCTGTTCTTTCCATATGAGGGAAACATGGATGCCGTGAATGTGATTTTCGGTCTTTGACCACTTTCGACCAAGACCCTATGCAGAGCTGGATCAGGCGTTGCACACTCTGGGGGGTTATGTACTCTTGGCGGTACAGGTTAACCGGTTTTGCTCCTCCACATAACAAAATCCGATAATCAGCAAAAATATATTTAAAAAACTACTTAAAAAGTGCTGAAAAAGTGTTGAAAAATGCCATCATGCGTATGATAGAATATAGATTATTCGTTCGATGGAGGGCAAAATTATTCGATAGATTATTCATTCGAAGAATGCGTGTTCGGTTTAAACACTAGACTATTTTTAAGACTTGGACGATGCAATCACCACGGCAAGTAACGTTCTGAGGTATGAAAGTACTGATGAAAATCGTTACTTTACACTTTGTTCAAGACGTTGGCGACTTTTGTTCGATGTTCACAGATAATTTCTTCCGGATTGGGCGAGAACTCGCAAATCTAGTGCTTTTGAATTTTGATAAAATACTCGAAATAATCGGATACTCGATCGAATATTATGAACGAGTGACCGGTTGGTCAAAATAGATACTCGTTTCACCCCTAGTACTATATCAAGTTACTCAACGTTCTGGCAGTACAGTAAAACCTGGTTCAAGCGACCACCCCACGGTGCAAGCAAAACAGGTTGTTAAAGCCAGGTGGTCTTTAGAACCGGGTCCTACAGTGTCTGTGTAGAACTGCCCGTGCATAGAAAAACGGTCGTTAAGAGCAGGTGGTCGCTAAACAAAGAGGTCGCTTACAGCAGGTTTTACTGTAGGCTTGGCCGCTCCATTTCCCGAAAGTTCAAAAGCCCAGTTGCCAGGGCCATAAAGTTGTGGAACTGGCCATTTGCCTTATTTTTAGCATTTTGCCCAGTGGCTGAATGGCATACCCCTATAGCGGTAAAAGGATTAACAAGTAAAAAACAAACCCAACTTGTTTTAAAAGAATTCAGATGGTGAGCCCAGGAATTTTTTTGAACAATTTTGTGCTAGATTGTGCACGCCTGACTGTTCAAAATCTGGTTTAGTTGTTGGACTCGATCGCATAACTTATGCCCGCAATTTCCATGTTACAAACTCAACTTGTTGTAGCACAAGTAGCGGGGGTATGCAAGGAGGCAAGAAACACAAACAAAGCTCTCTTACAGGTGCCGCAGAGGAAAGCGGACACAATGTCATGATCCTGCCAGGTTGGGAGGCGAAGTGGGTAGTATAAATAATCAGTTAGTTGGCCTATATATGGGATGCGGTGGGGTAAGCGGAAACGTGAGTGGCCCAGCCCGCTGCCGCAGGACCGGTCGCGGTCTAGTTGACCATCCCTGGTGTACATTTTCCAGACGGTGATGTTGGGGTGCAGTCCCGGAATTGTGCCCGACACTGTCTCCACTAGTTCGATGAGGCAGTGAAACACACAGCCACACACACACACACACACACACACACACACACACACACACACACACACACACACACACACACACACACACACACACACACACACACACACACACACACACACACACATACACACACACACACACACACACACACACACACACACACATGCACGCACGCACACACACACACACAAAGAACGACCAAAAAGAATGCATTGATCACTAATGAACCTGCGCATTGGGCTTGAGTGTGACGAACCTTGCCGTTGGTGGAAAAGCGTGTCCTCACATGGATCAAAAGCCAGGCCAATTTGCTCACTGGGTCAAACGCAAGACAACAGTTTTTTCTTCCCTCACAGAGAGCACACATAAGACAAAGTTTGCCCTAAAAATATTATACTGGATGGGAAGTGAACTCCTCAGGGTCAATCAGAGACATCAAGGTTACCCGGGTGGCGTGGAAAATCTTGGGGCACTGGGAATTTCCGTCCGAACTCCCATCATTCATATGAACACATTAAGGCCTAGTCGCAATACCATTTTTTGCAGAAGAATAGTTCATACTTTTTTCGTCCTCCTCGCCGCTGCTCTTGGTGCTGGTGACAAATACTTTTCCTTGTGATCGACTCTCTCGCCTTCGCAAGCTCATCGCTATTCTTCTCCGCTGTCTGGCTATATTCTAAAGGGAAGTCGATCGTGATGGTCGCCTTCTCTATTGGACTTTGTGTGGGCAGCATGGCTCCTGTGTGGTTCAAATCAGTCCGCGTTTTTGCATGATTTTATTTTGAACGACGACGACGCGTACAGTCTTGCAAATCTCCACGATGCGCTGGATACTCTGGGCTGGAAGTGAGGGAACTGCGATCTCAGCTTGACGAGCGATCCCCAAGGTAAGCAATTTCGGCCGTTTTGCAAAATGGAACTGACTACGAGTAGCCGATTACTTTCTTGCCGCTCTTGCGCAGTGTGACAAGATAATCTATTTTGATGCGGCATGGTATCAATCAGAACCACCCACCCGTCGCTCTCGAAATCCACTCGAAATCTAGTTTGACTTTTCTGGCACTGGTAAACTAACTTACTGGCCAAAATCAGGATGAAATGGGCTGCCAAGTGGGGATTGGCGACATAAAAACAAAGCTAAAAGATGAGGGACAATGTTGATGACGAGGACCAAGTATACTAACAAGCTTACAGGCCAGTGGGAAGGGTGGACACGTGGATTTAGACTGAAATTTCTGTGTGGACTTTGACTTTTATGGCATGGCGTAGTGGGTGAGTCATTAATTTTTGCATCTAAAATAGCTAGGAAAGCAGCAGTGTTTTAAGGCCATGGCTTTAAAGGCGCTGACACACGGTATACCGCGCAGAGAACTCAAGTTTATATTTTCAACCAACTTTAATATCGTACTGTGAGCCCAGAAATCTTTCGCGATCCTGAAACATTCGCGATTTCCGCGATGGGTGTGAAGTCGTGAAGGTAAAGTGGGCGCAAAGAGCGAAACTGTAGACTCGAGTCAATCATCAAATTGACTCTGGTCGCAAACGTTTGCAGGCGCAAAATGGTTTGTCATCGCCATTCGTGAAATAAAAAAGGCGCAAACGATTGCGGGTCTAGAGGACGCGATTTTAGAAGTTTGGTATCAATAATATACTAGAGACTGCTTCCTGCTTTATCCGAGAAAATATAAATTAACACACAAACCGTGCGAAAATGTAGGAACTTTTTTCTGTACTAGGTCGTACAAATCACAAATTGTCTGTGTACTTTAACTTTCGGTAGTTTCGGTGCATCTGTTTCATACCTAAAATTTCAACACACCGAACAGACACCAACACACATAATCCAATAGGGAACTGCTTCTCTGTGACCTGGCCTTTTGCCCTCATAACGAAAATAGCGAGCACCGAAAATTTCTGAAATTACAGTACCCGGTTGGGTGTTCACTGTGTGCTATACATGCTGATCGCTGATTGGGTCAATTCAGCCCCAGTACCAATGGCAGACGATCGCTTTTCTAGCTTCATCACTTTCGACAGAACTAATGGGGAGCTGGATATTTGTCTGAGAGAATAAAACCGCTTCGTATGAAATGCCATTTGGGTTTGTATCATCCTGGAAACGACAGTAAAACCAATCGGGTACAGTGCATTCAAAAACCCAACCAACCCAGTCCACGGGATTTTGTACATCTGTATAACGTGCAGACCGCTTATTGTGTACATGTACATACAAATACAATTCTGCACCGTATTTGGGCATGTCGGACCGTAAATGGGACACTACCCAGTCTGGCGCATCGCCTATTGATGCATCAGCCACGGCGCGTGCCTCTGCGCAGACAGAGCTGACTCACCGGCACAGACGAAGCGCGTGCGCGCAGCCTGACCGCTGGGAAGGCTGGTCACCTGAGGCTCGCCCGGTTTTAGATAAACGCGCGGCGTGAAGGCAGAGTAGCTTGACACTTGCTGGCCGTGCACACGGGCATGCTTGGCCAGGACCAGCTGATGGCGCGGCAGCAGGAGAGCATTGGTGCCGTACTGACGGCCAAACTTGTCAAAGGCGTCGTCCAGGCAGGACTCCCTCTGCGCCTGCTCCACTGTCATCAGGTTCACTGGACGGTACTTTGACGCCTCCTTCTCGCTGACACAGTACGACAGTGGGTCCGCCACGTTCGGCTCGTCATAGTACTGTAGGCGCGGCTGATACACGTAAATGTTCAAGCCGTCCTTCATGACGCACTGATGGATATTACTGACAGCTGCATGAGTGAAAAAAAAACGCCGCATTCGGCAGCCAAACAACAAAAAGAGCGAATATCGTCAATCAGTTGCAGTGAAACCCTCACGCAAATTTCCCGGGACCAACATTACCAGTGCTATAACTCAAGAACCGCTTACTGTATCGCTTTGAAAATTGTTTGAGGCGACAGATGAGAGTTTTTTCTTTGCCCTACAAATTTCGATCTCTCCGAAAGACCGATATTTGACCAAGTTACGAAAATTTAAAAATGCCTACCCCATCGAACATCGGTGTTTGATCAATGTATAGGCCAGCCAATAAAGGGTTAAGAAGAACACCAATAAGACAAACCTTCGCCATAGAAGAACAACTACTGTGAAAGCAGAAAATTTTGCTGGTGTTTTATATTCGGTAACTTCGATGCCGACAATTGTTACCGAAAATAAAACGCACTGAAAACGTTGGTACATCTGGTACAGTATTAAAGGGGAACTGTCACCAAAACATTTTCTTTGTCTTATCTTGTAGTTCCTTGCAACTCGAATGCTCACTGTCTGACACCATCTTTACGACATTATTTCGTCCGCTAATCTCCGCTACTCGTCGTCTCACCTGGCTTCAGAAGATGTTACGAGAGATAGGAGAGTCTCCAGCAGGCAGCGCATCCATCTTCAGGAAGTGGAAAGAGCAAACGGCATGGTCCTTGGTTGAGGTAAATGCTGAACGTTTGATTTGTCCCAACCAAGATTTCAGCACTTGGTTCGTCACGATTTTCGCTTGCCAGTTAACGTCTCCGCACTCCACCTTTCTTTCCCCTGTCGGTGTCACGTCCCAGTACACAACGGAGAGGACTACTAATAAACAGTTCACGGCACTAACAGCATTGAACACAGTACTTCTTTCACTTCGTGAATACAAGAAGATAACTGAAAATGACACAATTCTGCAGTGATCGACCTTCTCTCTCACGGAGCTAAGCAGAATGTGCATCATCACCTGTAGTCGCCATGGAAACGGGATCGGGAAATCGGCGATATGGCAAGTTTCCCTTGCCGTACGCAAGCGAGAGATATACCATCTGAGCCCTACTTGAAAAATCGATGCACTTCCACTTTAACTCGATCGACCAGAACACAGGCTGGACGATGAATGTACGCGTGGAGGTCAAGTCCGGCGTGACGTCACTCGGTACTTCGAGACAATTTTGGGGACCTTCTTTTCAAGTTTTCACCCACTTCCAGTCATCGCAGAGAAAAACGAATAACACCATCGTGATCAGGAGCCAAAATACTACAAAATACTACAAGATAAGACAAAGAATTTGTTTGGTGACAGTTCCCATTTAGGGCCTGGTCAGACTGCGGCAAATTTTGGTTGCCTGACGAAAAAAGAACAGCGTCCAGAATTTTAATCGCGATCACACTACACATGTGGGGAGAGTGAAAATCAAACTTTATTTCGAGCGTCAAGTGGTAATCTCCACGAACGACGTCAAATTCATTCACCTTGGGGATCGCCAACACCTTCAGTGCAATCCTTGCAACCATCCTTAGGAGTTTTGTTGTTGTCCGTGGCCAATTAGCTCCTCGATATCGAGATGAAAAAATCAGTGAATATCAGCGTCAATGGCGTATCAGCGTCATATCCTGTTTGGAGCGGAAAAGCGTGGTCCGTTCTTGCTTTTTTTTGGAGCGTCAACTCTCGCTTTTGCCGCTCTGGCGGCAAGTTACTATGGAGATTCGGATTATAATCCTAGGATTATTTCGATTTTGCCGCAGTCTGACCAGGACCGAAAGCGGATTTCACAGAAGCTTTTTGCGATTATTATTATTATTATTTGAAACTCGGATGTTGAGCCATAAATAAATGTGGAAGAGAAAAAGACATATGGATACGAGTTAAGAGTAACTCTCCATCACTGTAACATGATACTATATACAGTCAGAAAGTGCAATAACTAGGCACAAAACTGACAGAGTACTAAAACATTCGACGTCCTGACACCTAGCTTTAACACATCTCCGTAGCGCTAACCGACAGCCTTCCAACTTGGAAGGTTCAAGGTTATGGAAAAGACCAAAGAGGGGAAGGCATCGTCCAGTAACAATCGACATTCTTTGTTCCGTTGGGACTGTGGCTTTTGCTCGTTTTCGTTGCGCTTGCCTTCCCCTCTTTGGTCTTTTCCATAACCTTGAACCTTCCAAGTTGGAAGGCTGTCGGTTAGCGCTACGGAGATGTGTTAAAGCTAAGTGTCAGGACGTCGAATGTTTCAGTACTCTGTCAGTTTTGTGCCTAGTTATTGCACTTTCTGACTGTATATAGTATCATGTTACAGTGATGGAGAGTTACTCTTAACTCGTATCCATATGTCTTTTTCTCTTCCACATTATTATTATTATTATTATTATTATTCGACTACACCATAGCTCAGTGGTTAGAGCATCGCTGGCTACAAGCGAGGGTCCCTGGTTCGAGTCCTGGTGGTGACAGTCAATTTTTTCTTCAGACTTTTCCCGTTTGTCTCTTTCCCTCAAACCAGTCATTATTATTATTATTATTATTATTATTATTATTATTGAAAAACAATCCAGAAAGATACTAATGAAGAGAAATGGAGTGAGAAGAAACAACACCTATGAAAATTATAATCCCTTAATCTGTGTGTCCAGAAGGACAGCATTATTTGTTTGAAATTGTTTTCGTAGCAGCTTGTTCTGTCTGTTTGGCCTTGGTTGGCTATGGTGTCATATCTTGTGTCACAGTATACTAGTAGTCCTTACAAGTTCGTTAAGTGCTTTCGCAGTTTTTTCCTGTTACTACCTTAGTGCTAGGATTATCATTTTCATAGGTGTTGTTTCTTCTCACTCCATTTCTCTTCATTATTATTATTATTATTAAATTTTTGATAGGGCAATCCCCACAGGCGTTGCGACACGCGATGCGACAGGCACGAAACTGGGAAAACCCCAAATCGCAGCCATGTTGCACCCCACGCAACTGCCGCAACTGGGCCATCGCAGAAGTTGAGCTTGGCTAAACTTTTGTGATGCGATGCGATGCGACAAGCGATTTGGCGTACGATTTTGACCTTTTCTACAGCAAAGTTGTGCAAAGGTTCAAGAGTTGATTATAAATTTATACAAGTCGTGTCAAACCGCGCGAATATCATGGTGACGTACCCAAATCAGCAAGACTTTGTCGCATCGATGACTTCTTCTGCGAATGGTCATAAAACTTTTAAAAACACAACCACGAATCGAAGCCCAGTGTACAGAGAGTATGACCGTAAGCGTGGAACTCGGATGGGTTTACTGTCAAGGCGAAATTCCGGGATCACATCATTTTAGTTATGCAGCGCGTACAAGCAGGACTCAAGCGGGTCGCTTTCTGCACAGCTGCAGCTCAGCTGCACGCACTACGCCACTTCCCGAGGCAGATCTGATCAGACATGGTGCGGTCCGGGGATTTCTCCCTGGCAAACAACCATGCAGAATAGTCAGCAGGTGCACTCACTGGGCTCCATGTTCTGTAAAGTCCGGAGCAAACGCCCACCCCGTTTTTGCAAGATCTGCTGGCCTGTACGCGCTGAGACTTGAACTTTTGGCCTGGCCCTACCTACGGGTATGTTACGGGACGGACTTGGAAGTTCACTTGACACCGTAGCGAAAAGTGACTACTGCTACGGTAAACTATGGCACAAAGCTAGAGCCGAGTAGAGGCTAGAGTTCGGAAGCTCATAGATCGATAGAGATTGCACTGCTGGGCGTACGGCTCAACTGAAAGGGTCGCAATCCACTCGAGCGGTGTCAAAGCAAGTTACTTTCGATCTGTAAACGTTCACGGATAACTTTCTTGCTCCTCTTCAGTCACCATGAATAACCTTTGCATTGCCTTTGTCTGTGAAGTTTGCAGTTACAGCCGGTCGGAGCTGCACAGAGCCTCTATGTCCAGGGACAAGTTTGTAGAATTCCCTCAGCAGCCCGAAAACGAGAACGATTGTAATGCTCTTTCTGCTATGCAATCTGGAAGAGATTTTGCCTTCTTGCAATGTGAGATAGCATTTTCGCCGTGCAGGTGGTGCCATTCTACAGCACTGCATTTGAACTCCACGTCGAACTTGTGGCGTCTTGGCATGGCGAAAAAAACAATCACTTCCAAGAACGACTGCAAAAGGATTGAATGCAGTTGGTCCCTTCTTGGCGAGGTTAGTGCATTTTTGTCCGCGGGAATTTGATGTTGAGCTACAGCGAAAGTTCGTAGGCTTTTCATGTGTACTCGTACGAAATCGAACTTTCTGTACACCATTCTTGTCCTCAGGACGAAGTACCTGTGCCCTGCATTGCGAAAATAGCACAATCGAGCTGGGGAGGGCGT
Organism: Sycon ciliatum; assembly: GCF_964019385.1. Lineage (NCBI taxonomy): Eukaryota > Metazoa > Porifera > Calcarea > Leucosolenida > Sycettidae > Sycon > Sycon ciliatum. Next base: position 11,718,556 of record NC_088652.1, read on the forward strand.
TTACAGCGAAGTGGGCGTTTGCTCCAGACTTTACGGTACTCTCGTCGCCGTGAGCAACAACATTGCCCCGACAACTCACACCGAGGTAGCCATTGTGGTCCCGTTTGTGGTCCCGTCTCCCTACAGCCTAACCTGCTGGCCAGAGAAATCCTGCCACAGCACTAAAATTGCACTCGATGTGGATGCAGAAAAAAACTGGTGGCAAATTGGTCCACCCAATTCCAAAGAAAGAGAGTTTCTCTCATGTCATATTTGGTTCTTGGATGTCGAAACATGCAGAAAGGCTGGACAAGTTGACTTAGCTGCATGTACTTTATATTTAACCTGGAAACTCTTTGGGCAAAACGACGAAAATTAATTCCCAACGAATATAGTGTTCGCTTATGCACTGATAACCGGAGCTATAATGTATAATAGGCCCCTTGCAGTACAAGCTGAATTCTGTAAACACATCCGGTGAACTCGAAAGCTGTGCTGCTTTGCTCAGGCTGTTGAATGTCACTGCCCAGAACTACATCTTCCCTTTCCTTTTTCATATTCATTATAATAAATTAGACGGATACTCCAAAAGCACAAAGCAGGTCTTGATATTGGTCTTTTACCTAGACCGTAAAGGTTCTGGGAACTACGGTCCTTTGATTTCTGGGGGAGTCCCCAAAAGAGGAGTATAGCATCATAAGGGACTCAAGTTAGCTCAAATTAGGTGAAATACGCCAAACGCTTGCACTTGGCGAACTGAAAGATCGTTCGAGAGAGACGAAAATGACACATTGAGTCACTGATTAAGATTCGCACCTATGACCTATCGTATAAGCCGGCCTTCAGGATACAACCAAAATTACCATGGCATCGCACCTGTTCTAGATCGGCCAGAACATGCTCTGCTTGGTCGGGCCTCGAGGCTGGAGCAGCCTCTGCTATTCCCTTCACCGCGTGTTTTCACACGGATAGGTTGAAGCCTGGCTGCATTCAGTCACACAACGAACTACAGTCGTGGTGGTCGGTGAAATCCGACCAAAAGTGCATATCTGGCGCCCTCAACTTGCACGACCCTTTACGCCCTGTAAGTGGTACGAATGCGGCAGGAACTTCACACATGTGCAAGTAAAGTGATGTTATCTGAAGTAGTCCAGTGCACTTTGGGTCGGATTTCAGTGAGCGCGACTGTTGTGACATATAATGCCTGTACCTATGGTGAAGTAAAAAAAAGGTAACATTACATAACATTTTATTGTACAACAATGTATATGTGGCCATGGCATTTAGGCTCTGCACTCCATATAGCCGTGCTGCTACCCGCAGTCAACTGGGAACTTGTGGCCAGGCACAAGGGGTACATGGATGCGGCTAATGGGGTCTTTCTCGGCACCTGTGCCAGTGGTTGTTAGACGTATCCACGCACCCCCACCGTTAGGCGCTGCCTCTGCCGCTAGGGTTTACCAGGTGTTAGCAGCCGTCTTGAGTTCCCTTCCGGAACGGACAGGATAATATACTTTACTTACTCCATATTTGGCGTTGCCACTGTTTTCTTTTCTTTTTTTAAATCGTTAACGGTTCTAAAAATTGTCATTGTGCGCAACTTCTCTAATGATTGTAAAAAAAGAGAGAGAGAAGAAAACACAGAACGAGTTATGCAGCAACTATCCACGACTGTAACAAGATGATAAACAGTCAGAAAGTGCGAAAGTGCTGCATAACTCGTTCCCATGTGTTTTCAAATAACCAACGAGGAGACAACAGTCGTAAAATAGCAATGAAAAATATCAATTGTGCACTAATAACCATGTATAAACAATTGAAATGAAACAATTCCAATTGTGCACTCATAACCATGTATACACAATTAAGGGGGCAGCCTACCCATAAATTTCATGTGGCATTCAATTGACCGTAACTTTGGTAGTTCTCAATGGATTTGAGTGAAATTTTGACCACACACTCCTGCCACTATGCTGGCCCTCAGGACATGATTTACAAGTTCTTGCGCCTTACTGACAGGCTTTCCAGGCCGGAAAAACTCAAATTTCCGGCATAGTGCCACGGTGTGCGAGCCACCCAGGAGCCAAACAAATGCATTTACAATTTTTGCACATTTTCGTGCCCATTCTGTCGTGCGCGGGACCCAAACCCAAAACAAGTCCAGAAGCAGCCATGGGTGATGGGGTAGGGCCCCTCAACGAGGCCCTGGAATCGGTCACAACGGAACAAGTGGGCGTTCTCTCACAGACTCACACAGACCCAAGTCAATTTTTGAATTTGTTTAGGTTAAGCACGTGCTACGAGGTCGTACCTTTGATACAACATCCAGTGCTGGGACCTCCACAGGAAGCCATCTCCACAGCGCTGCACACCAAATCCAGGATACCCTCAGAAACCGGCAAAGACTACCACTCACGCTTCACTACGGCCTAGTACTGAATCCTACCTGACTTCTTGACACGATTCAAAATTGCCAAAGTCACTAAATCCACGTCAACTACAATAATCAAGCCACATATCTGCAACGTCACGAGGGTGCTGGCAAAAGTCCTGCTGCGCGGCGGCGGGCTTCGCCCGCCGCCGTGCAGCCCAATACGTGGTTTTTTAACGTGATTTTTGGACTTTTTTGGACTTGGAGCAAAATTCTGCACACTTTCGCGTATTTCCATGATACGACAAGTTGCGCACGGTCTGCTCACATTCAAATACAGTGCTGCCGACAAATGAGAGCGTGCAACAAAAACATTTTCCTTGCAAGGGCACATTTTCGGCCATAATTCTTGAACGGCTGGTCAGATGGGGACACAAATTTCAGAGAATTTGCAGCCATTCATGCTCTTTCAACTGGCGTAGCACTCAATATGAATTTACAAATTCGATTTTTCAGCGAATTTTTGGGTAATCTGCCACCTTAAAATGAAACAATTCCAATTTTAATTGTTTATACATGGTTATGAGTGCACAATTGATATTTTTCATGTGTTTTCTTCTTTCTTTTTTTACATTGGCTCAGTATCCGAGTTAATAAAAATAAAATCTCTCATGGTGAGCCAATAATTATAGTTATGATTATGAAAGGAAAAGGACAAAATGTTATGAGTTATGACAAACTGTCCACCAACGTAACCAGATCTTATACAGTCAGCGAGTGCGACAGAATGGCACGAAACTGACAAGGAGTACTGAGACCTTCTCTGGTTACGTTGGTGGACAGTTTGTCACAGCTTGTAACATTTTGTCCTTTTCCTTTCTTCTTCAAAATCTCTGATAATTATTTTTCCAAAATACTATGCACGTGCTTAGAGTACTAGTAGTGGTAAGTAATCCTTTGAAATACAAGGGCAAAACTTACACATCCAGTTTGGAACCGGGTCTGTGGTCTTCACGTTATCTCCAGATAAGTACGGCAACTTCGTAAATGTGGTAGCGCCAGCCGAAGACGAGTACAAAGACACGAGACTTGCGACCAGCAGCAAAACAAATCGCAGCGGCCAAGCCATCCTGCAGTGCTCCGGCGCACGATGGCAGGGAGACCTCTGCTGTTCAAGTCAGCTTCACGGCAATGCTGGCTGAAGCACAGAAGACGAAAAGAGTCCGCCTCTTGAAATATCCTGTCCCAGCAATTTGCTGTGTATGTCCAAGAACAATACGAACCGTCGAATTTCTCTTGCCTTCACAGCATGCACACGCTTCCTTCGAAGAAGTTTGGAAATTGATTTTGGAAATTGATTTTCCCAAAAAGTCGCTTTAGGAATGCGAAGTTGCCATGTAAGGAATGGAAGAGCTCAGCTCTGCCAAAAATGATCTGGACACACCAGGATGGGAGAGAGCTGCAGAGGGATTGATAAAATTTAATGTCCAAGCCAGTCGTTGTCCAGCAGCGAAAAGGGTGATAAATACTCGAGATAGATTGACAAAAAATGATTGAAGTTAGATACTTCAACTACTAATTTCAGCAGCTTCAGACAACATTTAGGTTGATAAAAGTGCGCGATCCACGGGCACTGTTGGTGCTCCAAAACGTTGTTGCAGGACAAAGAAATATTCAGTCATACAGGGAGTGAAGGGAAGAAGAAGTGAAGAATTCCCTACAAAACCCCTAATCATTCATAGCGTTCTCATCTCCCATATAGGCCATCGCGATATCTGGGTGTAGTACAACTCTATGGTAGTACGGCTAGCTGTGTACTGTACTCTCTACGGCAAGCATGCTGGGCCTAGCAGAAAGCAGCTATAAACACACGTACGCTGTACCACCCTACTATACTACTGCGCAACTTTCAAGCTGTATTTTTGGGGAGAAATTAATTCTGTTTTGGAATTGTTCAGTCGTGTATACGTATATCGTTTTAGAGCTGCAAATCTGGTGTGCTACGTATAATAATAAAGATGTTCATCAATTCACCATCATCATTTCACCATCATCAATTCACCATCATCATTTCACTTCTATTTGCCAATATAATACAGTCATTATCTCATTTGCAGTCAGAATTATGCTGATGTTCGTAGTGCCAGGTATCCGGTAGCTTCCTGGCTTTCAACTGTCGCAAGAGCCCGAAGCAAGCTTTTTTCTGTGGCGTGCGTACATATACTTATTATAATAACCGTGTTGCATATTTGTCCTGCCCACGTGCAATGCAGCTTGCACGCGCAGGTTATTTGTAGGTGCTTACATATATGGGGCGGGTGAAATCGACACATCGCGCATATGCATCGCAGGGTCAAAACAAGCAGAAAAAATTTCACTTGACCACATGTCCCGTAGCCGTGTTGTGGCGTGTTTGACTGTTTGGTAGCTATATCGATCGTACGAGTACTGAGTAGAGCGTACTGGGTTTTTTCTGTTTTTTTTCTGGGAGTCGTAAAAATGGTATTTTTCAACTCCCAAAATAGGTAGCTAGCTAGCTAGCAGGGAGTCGTAAAATATTTTACGACTCCCTGGTAGCAAGAATCCATTTAATTTATGCACTCTTCTTCGTCTTGCTGGCATGGTTGGGCCTTTTCCTTTTTCTTATCTTTCAAATTTCGTTGTACCATTTTCGTCATGTGGAAAATCCGTCTTTCTTTTCTCTGTTTGTTCGCGCAGCGCAGGTGAGCATGACAGCGTATTTCCAGCGACAGAATCGGGGCTGGCTCGGACGCCCGCGCATCACCCTACCAGTGGTGATAGACAACGAATTAGCCAAGGCAACGTCCATGCGTCTCCAGAGTCTGAAGGACCTGGAGACACTGCGTTTGGTGGCTCGGAACAGGCAATTATTTAACGATATAATCGCACAGGTCACATTGTAGAGTGCAGATCACCTAGTGCTTTCAACAATAATAACGTACTTCCACATTATGGGAATTTGGTATAACCCCACACCCGTCATTGTTGAATATTCGATAGTAGCGTGGATTTCTCCAACAATATATTTTCATTTTTTGTTTTCCTCTCCCATGCCGTTGTACATTATAGCAATAAAAACTGCTTTATGGCAGTTTTCTAAAAAAGGTTATTGTGTTCTAGTCCATGGACCCCGTCTAAAAAGTAAGAAATTAACGAAATGTGATAGCTGAAAATTAAAATTTCACACAAAACCTCACAATAATCACAACACTTGAAATGCTGCTTTCAACACTAAACTTGTGCTCCACCAACAATTGGCAACATGCATGCATAGGAAAGAGGATCACGAGGAGAAAAGGTCTTCTACATGTAGCTTTTCATTCTGTGTGTGATTATTGTGAGGTTTTGTGTGAAATTTTAATTTTCAGCTATCACATTTCGTTAATTTCTTACTTTTTAGACGGGGTCCATGGACTAGAACACAATAACCTTTTTTAGAAAACTGCCATAAAGCAGTTTTTATTGCTATAATTTCTTTTGTTTTTTCTGTCACCAATCAATGAAATGCCCTATCAATATGTAAATGATGGCCGTCACATCATATCAATACCGTATTATACGCATTGATGTGCAAGCCTTTTCTTGCAGAAAATGGGACTAGCATGTTCTTCTGCGGGGATACATGTGAGTAGTGGTGGACCGTGGTGATACCTTTTTTATACGGAGGTCATTCTGTGCATGTTGCTGTAGCAGAATTTCATGACTCTGTCATAAAATTGTCTTGCCTTTCAGATATTTCAGATTTCCCCACCCTCGATCAGATTTATTTGAGAAATGTAACCAGGTGCGTGTCGCAGATGTTTTTGTTGATTCTGTGTTTATAATGGTTTATAATCATGGGTTATCGTGATAAGGTCATCCTGCACCATATTGCACTGAAATCGTAACCCTGTTGATGTCGATACAACTTTTGGAAGTAGTTCAATGACTTCGAACTGTTAGTCCACGATTTTCTAAAACAACACAGCAAAGGAGGAACAATAAACATGTATTAAAATGTAAACAAATACATTGCTGAGTCCGACACCTCGTTCCAACAACTACAATGATCCTGAGGATAAAAGGGGCAAGGCTATGGTTGGAGGTACTGAGAGATAAACAAGGCACTTCATAATAATAGAATCGTACACATTTTTGGTGAGTATGAATGATATCCAGTCGAACCTCTTTAGGACGAACACCAAGGGACCGATGGTATTTATTCTGTGAGTTTGTCTTAACCTATTTTATAACCAGTGAATACAATTATTTCTCCAATAGACATACGAATAGATTTCTTCTACAGCGAAAGATTCTAAGCCACACCAACTCATTGACTCGTCTCGTATGAAACAAATGAGTCACTAGAGAGGTTCTGCAAAACGAAAATGCGTACAAACAGTCGTTCCACGTCCTGAAGTGCGAAACTTCGCACGAACTTTCGCAACTTTGGACGCGAAACTTGCAGGGAACGCGAAATGAACAGTCGTACACACTTTCGTGAGATCGGGTCATGGCGTACGTGCACTTGGTCCGCGCAAACTACGAAAGCGTGCAGAACGCAAAGTTTGTGCAAAAATTCGTACACACTTTCGCAATGACTGTCGCGAAACTTCGTTCGAATTTTCGTTTTGCAGAACCTCTCTACTGAACGTTTCTTTAGCAACATGACGGCAACTGAAACAGCAACAGAGAAAGTACGATACATGTACAGCACATTCTTGCAGGTACTACAAACAGATTGCAGATCGTAATTCTTGCCTTGGCGGCACGAAACTTCGTTTGGGGCAGTGCAATCTCGGCGGAACTCACAAATAATAAATCAAACAGCCCAGACTCGAGTAAACAAATCTAATCATACAAGTTTACTGAACCTCTCCACAATGGGGTTTTCCCTGATATGCGAATTTATTTTTGCAAACTCGGTCAATGGGTCCTTGAACCTTTCCCTCCAGATTGGGACCTGCCAACGATAGTATGCCACTGACCAGTACAGTGCCTTACTTGTAACGTACCAATGTACAATGAATATGAGTATTTCGACAACACATCTAACATAAGCCTTACCGTCAAGAAGGTGAACTCGCGTTCTTCGCACACTGTAGACAAGGGCAAAGAGATAAAAATGGATCTAAATCCGAATAAAATCAGCACACATTTCCGTAAATGAAAGGGTGAGCATAAGCAAATGAATCGAAGGAAACCGGTCAACTCAGAGATCACCTGTCATCGAGTATTCCGTAAAAGGGGGCCTCGGCAGCGGAAAAGCTAAATTTAGAAAAGAGATCCTGCCAGCTTTTCCATTATTTATTGCATTCCGCCCAAAATGAGCACACTTTTCGCAAATGAAAGAGTCAACACAAGCAAAAGAATCAAAGGTAACTGGTCAACTCACCTGTCGATATTGAGTAATATTCCGCGAAAGGAGGTCTCAGCAGTGCCGAAGCGAAATAAGTCAGGCCAGGATCTAGGAGACGAAATATCCGAAACAGCTCATACAAGAAGCAGTTCCAAAGGAGGAAGTTCCTCGCGCATGCACATCCGAACACGGACTGCACTGCATGCAACACAATGTCTGCCGTGCACGTGCACAGCACGCGGCTACCAACCGTTGCGCGTTGGTAGATCCGAGCACCTTACGTAGAGACTTACGTAGCCTAAGTGAAATACCGAGCACCTTACGTAGAAACTTACGTAGCATAGCGGTGTCGTTTTTCTTGCCATGTGAACACAATAATAGAAAAGCTGACAGGATCGCTTTTCTAAATAAGCGGCTTGCCGCGGATATGTCAATTCTACTACTTAGTCCATCAGCCAAGAACTCAGAAGTCGTCAAATTCAAGCACCCTCTGCAGGGGAAGCCGACAAAGTGACCATTTTTGGCATTTCATCGACAGCCATTGTTGTGACCTAAACCCAATCTCCAATCAGTGCCATACGCGTTTCAGGAATGAACTTTCACATTTTTTTGAATTACGGGAAAAATCTTGCAAATCGAGAAGATTTGCAGTGTAAACCATTGCAGTTTCCGTATTACACGTGTGCCTGGATTCAAATTACAATAAAATTGTTGTTCGCCTACTTGTAGAGTGTTGTTCCATTACACATCTCTTTCACTGTTCTATTTATAAATCGAGCATTCGAATACATACCTTCAGGAAGATTACAATGAGCTAGTATTGAACAGCATCCACCTTCGGGTTTCCGAAGTATGCTCTCTGAGTCATGTCAAGCAGGTTTGAAGCGTAGTGTTTACTGTTTGGCAAAAGTGATCTACGCTTCCACCCTGAATGGAATCACCCCGGGAAGGTCCTGATCCCTGGAAAAATAAGGAACGTGGAGAGCTAAAAGTAAGGAATCTGCGGCGATGGATGTTGTACATCGAGTGAATGCCCTGCAGTTCTCTTCTCCATTACGACCAACTAGCAAACGCCATGGCTCTGAATGCTGACAGCAAACAGTTGAAATAAAGGCAAGACTGCTTTGAACATGTTGCAACCAGGTAGTAGTACAGTTACAGTTGTACTACTTCGAAGTACTATCTACCACACTCGAGATCAGGGAGTAGTACAATACTGTATTGTACATGTACTACTCCCTGCTCGAGATCACCCAAAGAATAAAGCGATTGAATTCAAAATCCAAAAAAATTGTTGGAGATCGTCTGAAGCATATTCAAGCGAGGTACAGTCGGGCTTGATGACTGATCAAAGCCCTCGGGCTGGTCCCTTGGGCTTTGATCAGCCATCAATCCCTCTGTACCTCGCTTGATTATCTACTTGATACCATTGTAGTTGCAAACAAGTAACTACAACAATTGCAGTACAATAGTCATGTAGCTTTTTGAATTAGTTATTTGAAAATGGTGAGCGTCTTCATCTTCTTCCCGGTGCGCATGTACACATATTTTTTGAATCTGTACGTGCTCCAAGCCAACTCACCTCTGCTCAAATCGACGGCGATTTATTTCGCGAATTTAGGTCGATCGCCACAGAAAACCACACCAAACGTTGACAAAACTCCACGTTTTTCACTGAAGACGCATTAGATGTCATGATAAAACGGATGGAAGACCTCGTAATGGCTGATGAAGAAGAAGAAATTTGTCGAACTTTCAAGGCGCACTGCAAAAGGAGTGCAAGAGTTTCGCCAGGGAAAGTAGGCAGGTCGGATTCAGTGATGCTTTTGCTGTCGATTGATGTCAGTTCCAGGTGTTCGATTTGTAAGTGCAACAGGGGACTCACTTTGGTACCACTGGCTGATGCCTGATGGACTAACTACTATTGTTTGTTTGTTTAGCTTTATTTTACTTATTATTATTATTAGGGGTGAAAGTAATAGTTGGCACTGAGATCCCGAGTTCGAGTACCCTAATTTTCTCCGACTCCTGCAATCGATGTTATGAGAGTTCTCCCATTAATATTATTACTCTTTTTTCGTATTATTAGTTTGTTTCTTTTGTTATGATTTCTTGTGTTTTTCACTCGGCTTTATTATCATTTAACTTATTATTTGGTGCACATTAGCCCTACATGGTTTATAATTTCCCTTTTTCTTGATTTTGTATTTAGCGCTTTCGGGTGTTATTATTTATTTTTCTTATTTTCGCACTAAATTATTATTTTTGGCCGTTCTGCTTTCGTTTCGCGTGGATATTTGTAAAATTGTTTTATGCACTAAAAAAAAAAAAATTAATAAAAGACACTCAATTGCAAAAAAAAATTTCTCCGATCGAATATTCGAGTATTCTTCATCTCCTAAAAATTGCACACCAAGGGCCTTAATACAACCCTGATTGAACCGAGTAGCAGTCATTTTTCTCGGGTATATCGGTTCGTGGGTCATTTGGGCTCACTCTACTCGTAAACAAATGTTCACCACACAGTCCGCACCTCAATATCTGCCAACTGCTGCTCTGAAACTGCAGATTTCTGTGATAAATGCATGCACCATGTATGTATGATCGAGTACTCTGATTTATTCCGAGTACGATTATTTTTGAAAAAACCGAGCGAGTACTCGAGTACTCGGTATAATTGTTTCACCCCTAAATTTAATATTATTATTAGTAGTAGTAGTAGAAAGGAAAAGGACATATGGAAACCAGGGAGTCGTCAAGTATTTGACGACTCCCTGATGGAAACGAGTTACAGAGCCGTCAGATGAGAAAACAGACCTTATCGCAAAAACTGTACAGTGCAGAAAAGTGCACTTGAAAGTTGGCGAATTTAATTTATATGGCAATAAGTAGGACGAGCTGAAGCGACATGTGGACTACTTTATTTAAAACAATGTAAGCGATGGAGACGATGCAAGAAACAACCTAAAGGGAAAGGAAAAATACATGTAAGAAGAAAAAGGGCAATGGAAAAAAAGAAGATGATTCGAACAAGTTTTCGTACAACACTCTTCAGGAATCACCGTTGTACTAAAGAACAAAATGAGAACAAAGGAAATAATATAGCAATCAAGGTAGGGTGACACGATACAATGACAGCACTGGAATATCGAGGTGCGATTTCTCACAAAAGTGTGCAGAAAACAAGGGTATACAAGTAAGAACTAAGCGTGACAAGTGTGTATCAGCAACAAAAACACATTTAGGCACGAGAAGGTGACAAAACACACTTCATCAGTCATTAACGACTGATATTGTTTACGTATCGTAAAACTGTCGTAACTCCATCGATTTTTGTCCTGTTGCAAATATCGAAATATGTAGATCAAAGAGGAAGCTCCAAGCTTTCCAATAGTGTAATCGCTTTTGCGATAGGAGAAACGATGATAAAGATATGGCGCTCGAAAGTTTGATCGCGGCACTAAATTGTTCAAACGGCTCAAAATCATTTTTTTGCCTCGTGCTTCGGGGATTTCCCGTGGATCACGTGGTGTGCAGCCAGCTGATGACGTGTGGGTGTCATGACGTCGAAACTACTGATTGAGATGCAAAAAAATCCAGAGCTGTGCAAGAAACGACAGCGAAATGGCATTGGGATGAAATTTAGAAGTATTTCTTTCAACACGAGGCCCGACCTATGGCGATTCCCTGCGCTCTGGAGCAGGCTTTGTGGCACCCACGGAGTTGAGCGTGGCCTCCTTCTCTTGGCAGCGGAAAGAGCGTTTCAAAGAGCCCTAGACTGTCAAAATCAAGCAAACAGAACGTAAGTTATGATGGAAATGGTGGAGTGAACTGCAATTGCGCATTTTCACGCGTTCAGTGGCACCTCAAAGGGTTAAGGCACAAGTGGCAACAACGTTGCCACACTACACAAAAGAACATTATTTGAACAATTTTAGGGTAATAACACTATCTTTCTGGACACACAAATTCGGCTTATGAATGCGCTGACAAACAGCTTCCAAAACTTGTAACTGCAAAAGATAACCATGACGAGCACGGCACAAACCAGAAAAACAGGAATCAGAATAAGTACGACAACAGTCAGTACTAGAAACCAAAGGGTCTCCTCGTCGAATTTTTAAATACTTCAGGTCGAGATATAGCCAGACTCAGATAGATATTCTGAACCATGCGCTGAAGTCACGATTTCATTATCGTAGTGTTGCATTGAACGTAGAGTTCTTTAGACGTTGTCTGGACAATGGTGTTTGTCCAGGTGGTGTAGAGAACCGTGTCCGCAGGACCAAAGCTTACCACACGTTAAACATCGAACGCGTATTCATGAAAGACGAGATTGCCCGGTCCTGCGACACTTTGTCAAAGTCACATTCGCGGTTTAGGTATTTGTATGATCGTGCACGCTGCTTTCTCTCCTCTCACGACTTCTTGAGATTCTCTATGCTCCTTTCGGAAAATGACCAGAAACAACGTATCCATCTAATCAGAAAACATGACAAGACCTACAATTGGCTAAGACAGAAAAGATATGGACATGTCACCATCGATCCTGATACCACCATAATTAACATGACATCACTAGAGTTGACCACTCTTCAGAAAGAGCTCCTCTGTCGTGGAACCGATTTCGGGATTCCACCAAAAATCAAACAAGAAGGAAGTCATCATGACCGAGTTTGAGCTCTTTTACCGCAAGTTATTACGCTTCACACCGGTGTCCGAGTCACAACAGTCCATTTGCGCCGCAAAGATCCGGGCAGAGGCCGAGGAACACGCTGATGCATTACCGGATAGAAGAACGTTCTCATTGAAACGCGAACATCTCAAAGCCCTGCATGAGCTACGGAATAACAAAGACATTATTGTCACGCGCCCTGATAAGGGTCGTGCAACTGTTTTAATGAATAAAACTGACTACATCGAGAAGATGTCCGTTATCCTAAATGACACATCAAAGTTCCATACACTTGGTCCGGTCAAGACCTGTGATCGAACTGAAAAAGTAGAAAAGGATCTTGTAACTTATCTTAAGAAGCTAAAGAATGAAGAACAAATATCAAAACATGAATTCGATCGCATCAAACCGACTGGTACCCTTCGTCCTAGACTCTATGGCCTTCCAAAAATCCATAAACCTACATGCCCTGTTAGACCAATAGTATCCATGACCGCCTCCCCTCAATACTCTATCTCGAAATGGCTGTGCATCTACCTACAGCCTGTTCAAGATTTAGAAAAGCGATCCTGTCAGCTTTTCTATTATTGTGTTCACATGGCAGAAAAAACGACATCGCTATGCTACGTAAGTTTCTACGTAAGGTGCTCGGTATTTCACTTAGGCTACGTAAGTCTCTACGTAAGGTGCTCGGTATTAGGTCTACCAACGCGTGGTAGCCGTGTGCTGTGCACGTGCACGGCAGACATTGTGTTCAGTGCATGCAGTCCGCGGATCCGTGTTCGGATGTGCATGCGCGAGGAACTTCCTTCTTTGGAACTGCTTCTTGCATGAGCTGTTTCGGATATTTCGTCTCCTGGCCTGGCTTATTTCATTTCGGCGCTGCTGAGACCTCCTTTCGCGGAATATTACTCAATGACAGGTGAGTTGACCAGTTGCCTTTGATTCATTTGCTTGTGTTGACTCTTTCATTCAGGAAAAGTGTGCTGATTTGGGGGCGGAATGCAATAAATAATGGAAAAGTTGACAGGATCTCTTTTCTAAATTTTGCTTTTCTGCTGCCGAGCTGCGAGGCCTCCTTTTACGGAATACTCGATGACAGGTGATCTCTAACAGTTGGCCGGTTTCCTTCGATTCATTTGCTTATGTTCACCTTTCATTTACGAAAACGTGTGCTGATTTTATTCGGATTTAGATCCATTTTTATCTCTTTGCCCTTGTCTACAGTGTGCGAAGAACGCGAGTTCAACGTCTTGACGGTAAGGCTTATGTTAGATGTGTTGTCGAAATACTCATATTCATTGCACATTGGTGCGTTACAAGTAAGGCACTGGTCAGTGGCATACTATCGTTGGCAGTTCCCAATCTGGAGGGAAAGGTTCAAGTACCAATTGACCGAGTTTGCAAAATATATTCGCATATCAGGGGAAATCTCTATTGTGGAGAGGTTCAGTAACTTGTTTGTTTCATACGAAACAAGCCAATGGGTGCAGTCTCGTCTCGTGAAAATCTCGTACTTGTATGATTGGATTTGTTTACTCAAGTCTGGGCTGTTTGATTTGTGAGTACCGCCGAGATTGCACTGCCCCAAATAAAGTTTCGTGCCGCCAAAGCAAGAATTACGATCTGCAATCTGTTTGTAGTACCTGTAAGAATGTGGAGTGCATGTATCGTACTTTCTCTGTTGCTGTTTCAGTTGCCGTCATGTTGCTAAAGAAAGGTTCAGTAGAGAGGTTCTGCAAAACGAAAATTCGAACGAAGTTTCGCGACAGTCCTTGCGAAAGTGTGTACGAATTTTTGCACGAACTTTGCGTTCTGCACATTTTCGTAGTTTGCGCGGGCCAAGTGCACGTACGCCATGATCCGATCTCACGAAATTTCCTACGACAGTTCATTTCGCGTTCCCTGCAAGTTTCGCGGCCAAAGGTGCGAAGTTTCGCACTTCATGATGTAGAGCGAAAGTTTGTACGCATTTTCGTTTTGGAGAATCTCTCTAGTGACTCAATTGTTTCATACGAGACGAGTCAATGAGTCGGTGTGGCTTAGAATCTTTCGCTGTAGAAGAAATCTATTCGTATGTCTATTGGAGATATAATTGTATTCTCTGGTTATAAAATAGGTTAAGCTCACAGAATAGATACCATCGGTCCCTTCGTGTTCGTCCTAAAGAGGTTCGACTGGATATCATTCATACTCACCAAAAGATGTGTAAGATTTTATTATTGCGGAGTGCCTTCTTTATCTCTCAGTACCTCCAACCATAGCCTTGCCCCTTTTCTCCTCAGGATCAGTGTGGTTGTTGGAACGAGGTTTTGGACTCGGCAATGTATTCGTTTACATTTTAATACATGTTTATTGTTCCTCCTTTGCTGTGTTGTTTTAGACAATCGTGGACTAACAGTTTGAAGTCATTGAACTACTTCCAAAAGTTGTATCGACATCAACAGGATTACGATTTCAGTTTCAATACGATGCTGGATGACCTTATCACGATAACCCATGACTTTAAACCATTATAAACACAATCAACAAAAACATCTGCGACACGCACCTGGCGCATGGCTACATTTCTCAAATAAATCTGATTGAGGGTGGAGAAATCTGAAATATCTGAAAGGCAAGACAATTTTATGACAGAGTCATGAAATTCTGCAACAGCAACATGCACAGAATGACCTCCGTAGAAAAAAGTATCACCGCCACTGCTCACATGTTTCCCCGCAGAAGAACATGCATTATGCTAGTGCCATTTTCTGCAAGAAAAGGCTTGCACATCAATGCGTATAATATGGTATTGATACGATGTGAAGGCCATCATTTACATATTGATATAGGGCATTCCATTGATTGATGACAGAAAAAACAAAAGAAATTATAGCAATAAAAACTGCTTTATGGCAGTTTTCTAAAAAAGGTTATTGTGTTCTAGTCCATGGACCCCGTCTAAAAAGTAAGAAATTAACGAAATGTGATAGCTGAAAATTAAAATTTCACACAAAACCTCACAATAATCACACACAGAATCAAAAGCTACATGCAGAAGACCTTTTCCCCTCGTGATCCTCTTTCCTATGCATGCATGTTGCCAATTGTTGGTGCAGTACAAGTTTAGTGTTGAAAGCAGCATTTCAAGTGTTGTGATTATTGTGAGGTTTTGTGTGAAATTTTAATTTTCAGCTATCACATTTCGTTAATTTCTTACTTTTTAGACGGGGTCCATGGACTAGAACACAATAACCTTTTTTAGAAAACTGCCATAAAGCAGTTTTTATTGCTATAATTACTATTGCAAACGCACTGTGAAGGATAGCTTCGACTTTGTTGCGAGGCTTCGTGATAGTCCGGTCCCTCTCAATGCACACATGTGTTCCTTCGATGTTGTAAGTCTCTTTACGAATGTTCCTATTGATGAGACTGTTGACATCTGTATGGATGTATTGTACCGTAACGATGATGTTGATACTCCATGGGTATCTGAAGTGGCGCTTCATCATTTGATGCTGTCAGTTACAACTGGTGTCGAATTTTCGTTCAACGATGTGATGTACAAGCAAGTGGATGTGCCACAACGTAGAGAACCCCATCTCCGCGTAGAAATCTGGAGCCAAAACACGCGAAGCCGTAGACTCTAACCCAGACACCTGCTCTCTACGTGATTTCTCTACGTTTCACGTATAGCAGAACCTCCCTATTATCAAATTTTTGATAGGGCAATCCCCACAGGCCTAAGGCCTTCTTACAGGGTACCCTAGAAATGAAAATACTGAATTACGGAATAGGTGCAGTGAAGAGCATTAGCGGACTGCAGCGGGGAGTGCATTCCAACGGTCGGAACCGAAGAACTTGTATGCTGACGACATCGCTATCGCTGTCTCCAGCCGTCTGGTCGAGGCTCTCCAATCTGTCACGCAGGATCTGTTGAACCATGTTGCCGACTTCTGCCGGCGCAGCTGTATCACCCTGAATGGCTCAAAATCTGTGCAGGTTGTGATATCGACTTCATATGCCATCTGCTGTGTTGCCATCCCGCAGACCTTGAACGGCACACCTACCCCTTCAGCTGATTCAGCTCGCTTCCTTGGTATATTTTGTCAACTTAGCGATGAGTTTTAAGGAACAGTGCCTCGCTGCACGCCGTCGCATTGAACAACGCATTCGAATCGTGCGAGCTACGAGTGGCCATAGCTGGGGCCTCAATCAGCAAAACACCACTCGGCTTGTCAACCAGTACGTGCTCTCTTCTGGTCTGTATGGGGCACCAGCCTACTATGGTCTTGCCACCAAGCAAGGTCAGCATCATCTTGATGTTGCCTACAATAGCTGCCTCCGCCTCTCCACTGGGTGCACGAAGACAACACCTACGAATCAACCACGTGAAATAGCTGGTGCACCAACTATCCAGCTGAAAGTCGAGCGCCAGGCGGCCTGTATAGCTAATATCGCGAAGCGTCATAGTGCTCGTACACCAGCTAGTGCCGTGTTGCAGTCAACATACCCTGTTCGGATCCGCAAAACCAAGGAGACATGGAGACAAATGGCAGAGCGGCATCTTCCACCATCCCCTGCACCTCTGCCATCCCGTCCTCCGTTCCGAACCTATCTGTTTTCAAGTCCGCTTGCACCCGGTCTGACCCTCCTACTGTACGACTTGTAGAGGCACTGGCATGCCTGGAGGAAGCCTATCGCTCCTGTTGTTCCTCGCGGCGTCTAGACAATTGGACAGATGGCAGTGTCTCTGACACCAACGCTGGTGGAGGTGGTTTTCTTGTCATGGAAACCACTGCAACCCAGCGGTCAGAGATACTGTCTGGGTGTTTACCAGCTGGCGCTGTCGCAACATCCTTCACTGCCGAAGTAGCGGCAGCAGCAGCTGGCCTGAGGGCAGTCTACGACCTTACCACCATGGAGACGGACGTTGTGCTGGTCACTGACAGCCTCTCCCTCGTAGATGCCCTCCGTGGAGACCCATGCAGGATCAGCCCAGACACCATTGCTGCGTTCGATGCTCTGACAGAGGCTGCTCGGAAGGCTCATTCCATCAACCTTGTTTGGATCAGCAGCCACTGCGGTGTTGCTCTCAATGACAAGGCGGATCGCCTTGCCCGGAATGGAACACAGTGTGTACAGGCCCAGGTTCAGCTACCTATCCAAGCTGCCAAGGCTTCAATTCGGTCTGCAACCGCATACCCCCGGCCATTACTCAACACCAGCAAGTTCCGCAGCCCTCCGTCCCGGCATGAGACCACCATCCTCAATCAGCTGCTCACTGGCCACTGCAGCCTGCTGAACAAGTACTTGTTCCAGATTGAGGCGGCACCTTCACCCGATTGCACTCACTGTCCTGGAACAGTTGATGATGCTGCCCACCTCCTGCTAGCTTGCCCTGCCAGACACAGCAGTCGAGCAGGTACACGTCTATGTACCTTCACGTCAGTCAGGGAGGCAATTCTCACACAACCATCAGAAGCTATCCAGTTCTTGCAACTGAAGAAACTGATCTAAGTTTCTACTACATGTACACTGTACTCTCACAGTCATTTTCATATTTATTATTACTTGTAGTTACCGAAGAAGAAGAAGAAGAAGAAGAAGAATACCCAGCAAATCCGTACGCATTTTCTCTGCGTGTGCCACAACGTAGAATTAGTAGTAGTAGTATAATTTATTATTTTGATAGGGAAGGCCCTACAGACGTTGCCGTCTTGTTACAGAACCCCATCTCCGCGTAGAAATCTGGAGCCAAAACACGCGAAGCCGTAGACTCTAACCCAGACACCTGCTCTCTACGTGATTTCTCTACGTTTCACGTATAGCAGAACCTCCCTACTTTCGCAAATCACTGCAACTTCGCGTCCAAGTTTTCGAAGTTTCGAGCTTTTTTCTGTACTCATTCCCAGACTCGAATTCTCTTTCGAACTTTCGCATTGCTAAACGTCCTTACTATATACAGTAAGAAAGTGCAATAACTAGGCACAAAACTGACAAGAGTACTGAGACATTCGACGTCCTGACACCTAGCTTCAACACATCTCCGTAGCGCTAACCGACAGCCTTCCAACTTGGAAGGTTCAAGGTTATGGAAAGACCAAAGAGGGGAAGGCAAGCGCAACGAAAACGAGTTCCAAGTTGGAAGGCTGTCGGTTAACGCTACGGAGATGTGTTGAAGCTAGGTGTCAGGACGTCGAATGTTTCAGTACTCTGTCAGTTTTGTGCCTAGTTATTGCATTTTCTGACTGTATATAGTATCATGTTACAGTGATGGAGAGTTACTCTTAACTCGTATCCATATGTCTTTTTCTCTTCCACATTATTTTATTTATGGCTCAACATCCGAGTTTCAAATAATAATAATAACTGTCCTGGTGGTGACAGTCAATTTTTTCTTCAGACTTTTCCCGTTTGTCTCTTTCCCTCAAACCAGTTAATAATAATAATAATAATAATAATTTAAAACGAAGGTAAGTTATGGGTCGCAAGTATCCACGCAAACACACATCCAGTCATAATAAGGCACTTGTCATAAGTATCCGAACGTTTTCGGTCCCTTCTTATCAAGGATTATACAGGGAATGGCTCAAGTTGGAAAGACTAAAACTTATATAGCGTAAAGATAATTAGATAACAACACTCGTGACAAGGTGGAAAATTATCAAATTTAGCACGACACAAAACTCGAAGGAAAATAATAATAGTGACAACAACATAGTGAGCAAATTAGGTTACATTGTTACCACCTCGACGAGGAGTAACACCAAACAATTGTAGCGACAACACATTTTCTTTCTGTACGCAAAGTTCAGGATCTAACTTACGGATATACAAAGCTTCTAACACAGCCAAATGCAACGCACATCTACCACGTGACAGTATTGAGAAAACATTATCACTGTACAACTCACGACAATTGGTACGGGCTGACAGATGTTGCTTTATTGACGAAGTGCGATTCTTAGCTCCATTGGGTGTTGTCTCCTCCAATGTCCCGTCATCTCGCCTCTTCGTGGCATCACCACTATCCGTCTCTTCGCGTTTCCGCGGCCTTCCACGTTTCTTGACACTAACCGTTGGGTGCGCGATACCCAGTGTCCTTTCAGCTACGTCTCCTCCATTGCGGATTTCTATTGAGCTTCTTACTCCAACTTGTCCGGTGTCAGATATTGAGGTTAGTTTTCGCGGTCTACCACGTTTTCGAATATTGACTGTTGTTGTCACTTCCGTTGTCGTTGTACGTTCGTCCTCACCAGTCCGTATTTTCACTTGGAAGGCGGGAGTCCAAACCTGATTGCAGACTCTGTAAATACTGTATCTGATGATTCGTTTTTATATATGTGTTGATTCTTCACAAAATGTGTTATTTTGCCCGTACAAGAGGCTCAGTTTTCCGTAAAAAAAAAAAAAAAAAAACCTGATTGCACAATCTACAACCCCGAGTACAACGTACAGTAGTGTAGCTAGTTCAGGTAGTACAGGGGCTGGGGTGAAAGAAACCGTCACTCGGACTCGTACTCCCCCCAACGCACACTCTACCAACCGTACCCGCACTTCCCAAACATCGACACATGTACACCAGACCTCATCACGCACTGAAACACCATCGGCTGCACCAACCAGATCAACATTGGCTACAACTAGTACAAGTGAATATACGGGAAGCAGTTCGGATGGCTGGGCCGAAGTTGTACGGCGTCGGGTCACGTCCCGGTACGTGAAGCCTGTGGCCCCAGCTAACCCCAACATCCTTAGGCGGTGTTTACATGAGGCGTTTCAACCCGGGTTGAGTTCGACCCGGGTCAGCTTTCAACCCGCCATGTGCATAAAATGAATGGCGCGTTTACATGACGCATTGCGCTTGACCCGGGTTGAAATTTCGCCCCGGGTTGATTTCAACCCTCCCCCCAAGGGGAGGGTTGAAATCAACCCGGGTCAAGAAAATCGTACAAACGTACTTCTGTGCGAATCTCGCGCCAGGTTTGAACGGCACTGCAGATGCAAATTTCGCGCGAACGGATTCACGTGACCATACAGGACTGGAGAAGTGGACTTTTGGCGGCATATCAGTATTTGACCCGGGTCAACTGTCTTCATGTAAACGCTCACCTCTTTTGTCTATCGTACAGACTTTCAACCCGGGTTGAAAGTCTGTACGATAGACAAAAGAGGTGAGCGTTTACGTGAAGACAGTTGACCCGGGTCAAATACTGATATGCCGCCAAAAGTCCACTTCTCCAGTCCTGTATGGTCACGTGAATCCGTTCGCGCGAAATTTGCATCTGCAGTGCCGTTCAAACCTGGCGCGAGATTCGCACAGAAGTACGTTTGTACGATTTTCTTGACCCGGGTTGATTTCAACCCTCCCCTTGGGGGGAGGGTTGAAATCAACCCGGGTCAAGCGCAATGCGTCATGTAAACGCGCCATTCATTTTATGCACATGGCGGGTTGAAAGCTGACCCGGGTCGAACTCAACCCGGGTTGAAACGCCTCATGTAAACACCGCCTAAGGATGTTGGGGTTAGCTGGGGCCACAGGCTTCACGTACCGGGACGTGACCCGACGCCGTACAACTTCGGCCCAGCCATCCGAACTGCTTCCCGTATATTCACTTGTACTAGTTGTAGCCAATGTTGATCTGGTTGGTGCAGTTGACCCGGGTCAAATACTAGGGACCTTTCGCACCCCGCGTACGGATACGAAACGAATGCTGATTCGTCACCTGGGTTCGAGGATTCGTCAGAGTCCCTGCGGAGAACTCGTTTTCACGAATGGAAGCCTCTTCATTCGTGGCACGCTCCGAATCCGTCAGGTACACATTTATTTGGGTAGGTACACATGTTTTGCAAGGTACACATTTTTCCCTTGATTCCATGATCCATGCACGTGTGCGTGTAAAAACCCGTACGCCAAGCTACCGGCGCCCGCGGCCGTATTCGTAGTTGCCATGCACATTTGCATGACGACTTGCGAAACCTGAAATCTGTTTTCAACGAAACGATTACGAGCCGAATCAAACTTTCGTTTCGCATTCGTTTCGTAGCAAATGCGAAAGGTCCCTACTAGGGACCTTTCGCACCCCGCGTACGGATACGAAACGAATGCTGATTCGTCACCTGGGTTCGAGGATTCGTCAGAGTCCCTGCGGAGAACTCGTTTTCACGAATGGAAGCCTCTTCATTCGTGGCACGCTCCGAATCCGTCAGGTACACATTTATTTGGGTAGGTACACATGTTTTGCAAGGTACACATTTTTCCCTTGATTCCATGATCCATGCACGTGTGCGTGTAAAAACCCGTACGCCAAGCTACCGGCGCCCGCGGCCGTATTCGTAGTTGCCATGCACATTTGCATGACGACTTGCGAAACCTGAAATCTGTTTTCAACGAAACGATTACGAGCCGAATCAAACTTTCGTTTCGCATTCGTTTCGTAGCAAATGCGAAAGGTCCCTATTGATATGCCGCCAACTTCTACAGTCCTGTATGGTCACGTGAATCCGTTCGCGCGAAATTTGCATCTGCAGTGCCGTTCAAACCTGGTGCGAGATACGCACAGAAGTACGTTTGTACGATTTTCTTGACCCGGGTTGATTTCAACCCTCCCCTTGGGGAGAGGGTTGAAATCAACCCGGGGCGAAATTTCAACCCGGGTCAAGCGCAATGCGTCATGTAAACGCGCAATTCATTTTATGCACATGGCGGGTTGAAATCTGACCCGGGTCGAACTCAACCCGGGTTGAAACGCCTCATGTAAACACCGCCTTACAGGCGTAGAAAAAGTCGCGAAATCTGTGTTCTACGTGGGCAATGTCCACATGGAGTGTAGCGCTAACGCAATTACTTACTGGTGCAAGGACCGTGAGGTTGAGGTGCTCAATTGCAGTATTAGCGAATCCCGGACCTTTGGCACAGCATATGCACAACTGACTGTCCTAGCGACGGATGAAGGCAAAATACTCAGTGCAGGATTTTGGCCGGCAACAATTAGCCACACTGTCCGTAAGTGGCGCTTTGCCGACGGTACCAACGTGACTGAACGTGGTGGTGATAGTTCCTCGTCATAATCATGTTGTCTATGTCTTCCCTCAACTTGCATGCTACCCCATTCTACCCCAGATCAGAATCCGACCTAACGCTGATAACCATGAATTGTCGGTCTCTCGTCAATAAATTAGCTGAACTTTCGATTGTTCTGGAGAGCACTAAGCCAAGTATTGTTTGCCTCACGGAGACCTGGCTGTGCCCATCTGTTTCCGTGCATGTACCGGGCTATTCCTGTTTTAGAAGAGACAGACCAGCACACGAGAACAGAAATGCACACTCTTTCACTAGAGGATATGGTGGTGTCGCCGTGCTTGTCCGGACTGATGCTTTTCAACATATTCTCCACAGACCCGACCTGCAGCGTCAGGGCTGTGAATCTACCTGGGTGGAAGTTAAGTCTCAATGCACCCCTAACCCTATTCTTGTATGTTGCATATATCGACCCCCTTCCCAAACGGTGGAACAATTGTCCTTCTTCTCGGATATGCTGGTCGATGCTATACAGTCCTCTTGCTATGACGAGTGTGACTTCTTCCTGACGGGGGATTTTAATGCCAAACATAATGATTGGTGCTCTTCTGACTCCACCTCTACAGCCGGTACCAACCTACAGACAGTTTTTTCAATGCTTGGGCTCCAACAACTAGTGAGTTTCCCAACATACACTTCATCAGCGGGTGCCAACTCATGTCTTGACTTGTTGGTAACCAACAAACCCCGACACGTCCTCTCAGTCGACCACGCAGCTCCTCTTGGCACATCTGATCATTGTCGACTGGTGACAGACAAGCCTATCCAATTTGGACCTGACCATTGCCCAGTGGTGCTCCGTTTACCCTGGGTTGGCACCGGTTCTGCGCGCGTGGAGAAGGATGTTCGTGGTATCGTATGTCCATCATATCCGTGCGTCAAGCTGTACGTCATATTTGGGACAGTGCGTGCGTTCAGTGTGAAGAAGGATGTTCTACCTACCCTTAGTAAAAGTAACCTTATCTATTTCTTTCAATGCCGACAATGTGAAGATCGGTATGTAGGTAGAACCCTTCAGCACCTGGGCGCACGCATTCGTCAACATGTGCCGTTAAGTTGTGTTCCGCTTGATGCGCGCGATTGTCGTCCTCGCCGTGGTCGTCCTCCAAAATGTGCTGTCCAGTCCATCGGTGCATCTTCCTCTTCCCGTGAAGATGTGACTGCATGCCCATCCTCCTCTGCGTGTGTAGGACACGGGCCAGCTGAGAACAGCATAAAAGATGGTGAAAGACCGACACGTAAACCACCGAAACTGACAAAGGATCTGTCGGCGTCGGAAAGGGTGACGAGAAGCCAAGTATTTGTATTTGTATTTATATCATTATCTCATGGCACATCATGATGACGGCCAATAAAACTGAGACAAGGGTGAAAGCCAACCACAGCAGTAAAACAGATAAAAGAATACAAATAAGAGGCAAAGAAGGCAAAGGAGGAGACAAACCAGCAGGATATACATGAAACCTATAATTGAGCAGAGATTTCAGCAACAAAATTATCCATCGACGTGCTGGTCTTGGCCTGCGTTGGTAATGTTGCCCAAAACACATAGCCAGCAAAGATCGGGGATCTAGTGAATAGGGTGGAGGCAGCGCGTGGGAGACTGAGTGAGTTCCGGGTATTCCGTTTTTCGGAGAACCAATTATAAGCCTGCATATGCAAGCGTATTTTATTTAGTAATATTTTATGTATGAGAACACAGAGGTGGTACTTATGTCGAGTGGAAAGGGGACTGATCTTGGCAATTTCGTAAAGACTAGCGGAGGGAAAGCGACGATCTTTGCTAAATAAGATTTTAAGGAGTATGCGGTTATGGGTTTCTAGCTTGTTCAATACAGTAGTAGTTATGCCACACCAAGCAGTATCACAGTAGTCAAGTAAGGGCAATATATAGCAACGATAAAACAAGCGTTTGCAAGAAAGAGGAAGATGTCTACAGTGGGCTTGAAGAGTCCCAAGGATGGAGCTTGTGCGCTTGCAGACATACTGCACATGGGGTGACCACGACAATTTAGAGTCAATAATAACGCCAAGATGCTTATGCTCTTCAACAATATGAATAGCAACACTTCAAGAAAGAAAACAAAGTGGCAGGGAAGGGGGAGAAGGGGAAATGTACAGAGCTGCCGTTTTATCAACGTTTGGCTGCAACTTCCAATCATGCATCCAGGTTATAACTTTCCCAATGCTATCTTGCATGGCTTCGTGCAGGCGTATAGGGCAAGCATTGGAGCAAAGCAGAGCTGTGTCGTCAGCGAAAAGGCTGACACCAGGGGCAATATCGGGGAGGTCATTAATATACAGGAGAAATAGCAGTGGCCCAAGGATTGAACCCTGGGGGACTCCAGAAGTAACGGGTAAAGGCTCCGATAACACAGTTGAGAGGCGTACAAGCTGATGTCGGTTAGAGAGATACGATGAGAGCCAGCCGATAGCCTTGCCATCAATGCGATATACTGTTCGCAGCTTAGCTAAGAGACCCCTGTGCCAAACAGTGTCGAAGGCCTTTGCGAGATCGAAGAAAACTAAACCAACATGGTTATGGGCGTTCCGGGCGGTGTGGATGTCTTGCACGAGGCGGGTAACCTGGTACCTGGTGGAGTCACCCCGACAAAAGCCCGACTGTGCTGGCGAAAGTGAAATGCGAACATGATCATAATGATGTCATATACAACACGTTCGCACACTTTTGATAAAGTAGAGAGCAATGAGATAGGGCGATAGTTGCTGGGGGTGGTGCGTGGTCCTCTATTTTTGTAGGTGGCCACGACTACCGCAGTTTTCCACATGGCTGGGAATTTCCCTTCACGAAATGACATATTCAAGAGAATTGACACAGGATAGGCAACAGACGGAGCAAGAGCTCTCCAAACTTCGTTGGTAATTCCGTCTTGACCAGGGGACTTGCCAGTTTTCAGATTACGGAGATATTTCCTCACTTGGGCTGCACCGGTTTTTCGTTGATTAGCTTGGCCAGAAATTCCTTTGGATAGCCGTTGTTCGTAAATATTGATGTCAGTCTGTCTAATTCGTCCTGCAATAGATGAGGGGAACATATTCTATGTGCACGATAAACTAGCGCTTTCACAAGATGTCTCTTCGATTTCGTTGGAGTATAGCTCCCCCACGGAATGTAGAGGCCGGTGAAAGTTGGCTTCCTATAGATAGTGGTGTCTAAACTCCTAGTGTTAATATTCCGTGATATTTGTACATCCAAGAAGGATAAGCTGCCGTTTTGTTCCGCTTCCGACGTGAATCTCAACGCCGGGTGGAGACTATTCAGAGTCAATAGAAAAGTTCCACAGACATCCTCACCCTCATCGTGACAGTACACATCGTCTACAAAACGACAGTACATAGAGGGCCACAATGATGGACTAATGGACGCTTCACAGAACCCTACAAATATATTAGCCAATACAGGACCAAGCGGCGAGCCCATGGCAACGCCATCTATTTGTTTATACATAACGTTGCCAAATGAAAACTCAACGCCCGACGTAACCATTAACATGAGTTTCACAAACTCCGTTTCGTTCAAAGACGGCGGAGTAATGGACTTATTGTGGTACAGTGTTGTTGCGCAGATGTCAATGGTCTCCCGTAGTGGCACGTTAGTAAATAAGCTCACCACGTCATACGAGCACATGAATCCGCTCGATTCAAAGCTTGCGTCCTTTAGCTTTTCTACAAACTCGAAAGTATCTTTGACGCAGTGGCTATTGTAGAGGTTGAGTACCGGTTGTAGCATGGCACATAGCCACAAAATTCTGCAGACTCGGACCGTGCGATGTATATGACCATACAGAAAACATCGACACTAAACTTAGCAAATACCTATTGTCTCTTTCAAAAACACATCAAATTTCTGATTATGAGTACGACCATCTGGCGCCGACGGGATCAACACGACCACGAATGTACGGGCTCCCAAAAATTCACCAGAAGAACATTCCCTTACGACCAATACTCAGCATGTCTGGGTCACCGCAATTTAAAACATCCAAGTGGCTATGTGCCATGCTACAACCGGTACTCAACCTCTACAATAGCCACTGCGTCAAAGATACTTTCGAGTTTGTAGAAAAGCTAAAGGACGCAAGCTTTGAATCGAGCGGATTCATGTGCTCGTATGACGTGGTGAGCTTATTTACTAACGTGCCACTACGGGAGACCATTGACATCTGCGCAACAACACTGTACCACAATAAGTCCATTACTCCGCCGTCTTTGAACGAAACGGAGTTTGTGAAACTCATGTTAATGGTTACGTCGGGCGTTGAGTTTTCATTTGGCAACGTTATGTATAAACAAATAGATGGCGTTGCCATGGGCTCGCCGCTTGGTCCTGTATTGGCTAATATATTTGTAGGGTTCTGTGAAGCGTCCATTAGTCCATCATTGTGGCCCTCTATGTACTGTCGTTTTGTAGACGATGTGTACTGTCACGATGAGGATGAGGATGTCTGTGGAACTTTTCTATTGACTCTGAATAGTCTCCACCCGGCGTTGAGATTCACGTCGGAAGCGGAACAAAACGGCAGCTTATCCTTCTTGGATGTACAAATATCTCGGAATATTAACACTAGGAGTTTAGACACCACTATCTATAGGAAGCCAACTTTCACCGGCCTCTACATTCCGTGGGGAGCTATACTCCAACGAAATCGAAGAGACATCTTGTGAAAGCGCTAGTTTATCGTGCACATAGAATATGTTCCCCTCATCTATTGCAGGACGAATTAGACAGACTGACATCAATATTTACGAACAACGGCTATCCAAAGGAATTTCTGGCCAAACTAATCAACGAAAAACCGGTGACAGACAAGCCTATCCAATTTGGACCTGACCATTGCCCAGTGGTGCTCCATTTACCCTGGGTTGGCAAAGGTTCTGCGCGCGTGGAGAAGGATGTTCGTGGTATCGTATGTCCATCATATCCGTGCGTCAAGCTGTACGTCATATTTGGGACAGTGCGTGCGTTCAGTGTGAAGAAGGATGTTCTACCTACCCTTAGTAAAAGTAATAGGGCTGAAACGATCATTCAATAACTCCTAACGATCGACCAATATCATTAACGATCGATATATTGGTTTTATCGATTCTTGTCGGCTCTACCCGTGTACTTTGAACACCAGTTTATGAAGAAATTCCACGATACCTTTGCTAGGTTAGAAATGTGTGGCTCTGCACTGTTGACGTCTCGCTGGTTTATCAACATGAACTAGAAAATGTCATGTTGTTTCTAGAGCGAATAATCTTGTCATCACTCTCTGGCAACTGCTCTAATCTCCGACCTCTCCCACAAATGAAGCGAAAAGACAAAGTCTTCTCTCCCGATCTCTTCCAAAGCCACAAATCAGTTTTACTGCGCTTAGAAGTACATGATTGTACTCGTATTCACTATCGGATGGAGTGCAAGGGCTAGAATACTGTCACTGATATGCACACTTGAGAGGGACGAAAAGCGTTTCTTTTCGTCCCTCTCAAGTGTGTGTACTAGGCTCTGCACCTTGGTGTATTGAGCACTCTCACGAGCAACCACAACTCCCTCCGAGTTTGTCACTCATATACATGCATAAAAATCATTAGCACTCGTTTTGAACACTAACGATTATCGATTGCACTCTTAACAATCGATATGCGAGTTATCGGTATAATTGTTTCAGCCCTAAAAAGTAACCTTATCTATTTCTTTCAATGCCGACAATGTGAAGATCGGTATGTAGGTAGAACCCTTCAGCACCTGGGCGCACGCATTCGTCAACATGTGCCGTTAAGTTGTGTTCCGCTTGATGCGCGCGATTGTCGTCCTCGCCGTGGTCGTCCTCCAAAATGTGCTGTCCAGTCCATCGGTGCATCTTCCTCTTCCCGTGAAGATGTGACTGCATGCCCATCCTCCTCTGCGTGTGTAGGACACGGGCCAGCTGAGAACAGCATAAAAGATGGTGAAAGACCGACACGTAAACCACCGAAACTGACAAAGGATCTGTCGGCGTCGGAAAGGGTGACGAGAAGCCAAGTGAAAATACGGACTGGTGAGGACGAACGTACAACGACAACGGAAGTGACAACAACAGTCAATATTCGAAAACGTGGTAGACCGCGAAAACTAACCTCAATATCTGACACCGGACAAGTTGGAGTAAGAAGCTCAATAGAAATCCGCAATGGAGGAGACGTAGCTGAAAGGACACTGGGTATCGCGCACCCAACGGTTAGTGTCAAGAAACGTGGAAGGCCGCGGGAACGCGAAGAGACGGATAGTGGTGATGCCACGAAGAGGCGAGATGACGGGACATTGGAGGAGACAACACCCAATGGAGCTAAGAATCGCACTTCGTCAATAAAGCAACATCTGTCAGCCCGTACCAATCCGCGATATTCATGTTAAAACAAAATGGCGTCACGATTTATTGAAAGTGGTATAGTTGATGGTACGAGTGTTCAAACCCATTTGAACTTCATACTGTTCGTCTTCTTTTTGACATGCTCTCTTTCCATCGTCCTTAGCTTTTGTTTGTTGAGAGCTGTTTTGGCTTTCTCCTATACCTCTGGGGGATGCCAAGTGATGGTTTTGAGAGGCTGTGAGCGAGAGTTTGCCGATCGGCGTCGTCCTCGCTATAGCGATGAAAATACTAGTTACTGCGCACCTGGCAGATATCACAACACGTCGGAGCGTCCGGGAGCAAAGGAATCTTGGGTTTTCACTGGAATCTAGTTCCTCCAGCATCGTGTAGCCCACCGTCGGTGAATGGCGGTCAAGAAAGGTCGAACCTGGTCCTCTGCAGCATCTCGCAGTCCTGCGAGGCACACTGAATACGCCTGTCATGTTATTCTACAAATAAAAATCACGAAGTAGTGGACTTTACAGTGATGAGTCTATCCTGTATGCTGCAAAAGACGCAGGAAATGTGACTGGTGTCTGTACACTCAGTGACTGGACGCCAACACCCCAGTCTTCTCCTGCAGGATCTGTTTGGCATTGACATTATGCAGTAGGTCGGCATTGACCTGGTTTGGCAGCTATCGTAATAGTATCTGCCTGGTTGGATGTAGCAGGTTGGTGTTTGCTCGTCGTCCAGTCCGGAATTTTCTTGTAACTCACGGTGGAGTACGCGCAGGGTTTGTGATCATCCCTGTTCACTTCAATATTATCAAACACAACGTTTCCTTTGTCACTCATCTTATCCTGAGTACTGAATTTGCTGACAATATCGCACCACACTTGTCACAACCTACCGCCACTGCTGGCGGTGGCGACTGGTTCGTCAATGGCGGTGACCAGGCTGACTGACTAGCTTCGAGACAGCGGCCTCGTTGTCAACCCCTCGGCAGCCTAAAGGTTGATTTTATCGATCCAGCCTCAGCGCCATGTTGACGATGCCCTAGTGACTGTGTGTCATGGATTGCCTTGCGATCAGCGGTCATTGCCGTTCACCTTGGTGCAGCCCTCAACAACTGGCTCAGCCCATGGGAGTCTCAAGTGGACAAAGTTGTTGCCAAAGTAGCTCAGAACTTGGGGATTGGTGCATCGTGGTGTGGTGAGCACATAACTAGGACTTCCCAGCGCCTATTTGTCCAGGCTGCGATACTATGTGACATGCTGTACTGCACATTCTTTTCAGCACTGCAAGGCCGGCAGCTGGACCGACTGCAGAGGCCGCGCACATGCAGGCCGCCTGTTGCCAGTGCAGCATTCTGGAACGTTCCTTCCTTCTGAGATCCGTGGAATAATAACTTTCTTTGCTTCAAAGCAAGTTGCTTACCTTTCTGTTGTGCTCCCAATGTCCTTACAACAATAACCTACAGCAATGTTTTATTTTCCTTTCCATTCCCCAACCAATGAATACTACGATGTCGATTCTATTTCTGAATACTTTAGTGTGTGCCCGCGCACGCACGCGTGTGTGTGTGTGTATACCTCACTCGCCACTCGAAGTTCTGTTCCCCATCACTGGAACACTGCCTGTTCTTTCAGGACCTGCCATCATCTGCGGATGGGCATTCAATGATTGTATTGTGTGTGTGTTTCATTCAGAATAAGATCCGCTATCGTTGCTATAAGAGAAAATCTGTGGGTTCACATCCAGTGCATTTGTAGATTTGCATGCTTTTCTCGCCACAGGCACATACATGGGACATTGTGTGTGTGTGTGTGTGTGTGTGTGTGTGTGTGTGTGTGTGTGTGTGTGTGTGTGTGTGTGTGTGTGTGTGTGTGTGTGTGTGTGTGTGTGTGCGTCTGTGTGTATGGGGATATTGTCTGTATCGGCTTTTGGTACTAATGTTCAGGTCTGTGCTTGCATGTGTGAACATGAAATTGTTCGGTTCTGTGCATGCTATTGCTATGTTGTATATTATTGTATGTATGTGTGCATTTCCACGAACAGTGTAGATGAGCGTGGAGAGTGCATTCATCCCTCATCAACCACTTCCCCTTGGGCTTACGAGAGTTTTTTCTCCGTACCTCTCGTTTTTGTTTGTTTCTCTCTGATACTGTATTGATGCCGGTACCTGTACCTCGATGTGTTCCTCTATCTGCAGTCGCCTTTAACCTTCGGTCAAGTTAACGTTTATTGTGCTCTATTTATCGTGCGAATCAAAATAAACAATAATAACACAAGTCGTGCTAGAGTGACGACATGTGCGTCTAGTAGGGTTGATGCGATGGGACGTTATAATTAGGTGGAACAGAACACACATTGGGCAGATTGATTGGGCATCATTGATTGTGCTCAGTCTAAACAGTGAACATAATAATTATCTCCAGTGACAGACTGTAGCGGCTAGCCTCCAATAGGTAGCTGGCACTAGTCGCTACTGCTTGTTTGATAGGTGCCGCCAGAACCCCTGTTGTGTCATGCTATAGATGCACATGCCCTATTCTGGGGCATACTGAGGTACTTTGATTTTGTTGACTGCATGTAGACAGCATCCAATAGTAGTACTCGTAGACCTTGGCTCTTTGTAGGTCAACCACCATCGCATGGATCGATCGGTGACTATGCACTTGGAGGTTGGAATAGCCCGCGCTGAACAGATCTTGCCATGGCTCAGGGAGTGAACTCCCTTACTCGACTATCCCGGTTTTAGTTAACCAGCATGAGTGGTGCAATTTGTCCATACGATGTTGCGAGCTCACAGTTGTTTGGGCAGGTTTTGAGCTGCACCACGAAACAAAGCGAAATAACGGCGTGACTGTAGAGCAAGGAAGCGGCGAGACGGCACAGGCTTCCAGGACGAGACAGGCAGTAGAGATGTGTTCACAGCACGAGCAACCTCTCAAACCCTGCCGGTACTCCACAGTTACAAGAAAATGTCGGACTGGACGACGCGCCAATGCAAACCTGCTACATCCACCCAGGCAGATAGCTGCCAAACCAGGCCAATGTCTACCCACTGCATACCGGTATGTCAATGTCAAACAGATCCTGCAGGAGAAGACTGGGATGATATTGGCGTCCAGTGTACGGACACCAGTCACATTTCCTGCGTCTTTTGCAGCCTACAGGATAGACTCATCACTGTAAAGTCCACTACTTCGTGATTTTTATTTGTAGAATACATGACAGGCGTATTCATTGTGCCTCGCAGGACTGCGAGATGCTGCAGAAGACCAGGTTCGACCTTTCTGGACCGCCATTCACCGACGCTACACGATGCTGGAGGAACTAGATTCCAGTGAAAACCCAAGATTCCTTTGCTCCTGGACGCTCCGACGTGTTGTGATATCTGCCAGGTGCGCAGTAACTAGTATTTTCATCGCTATAGCGAGGACGACGCCGACCGGCAAACTCTCGCTCACAGCCATCACCAGCCTCTCAAAACCATCACTTGGCATCCCCCAGAGGTATAGGAGAAAGCCAAAACAGCTCTCAACAAACAAAAGCTAAGGACGATGGAAAGAGAGCATGTCAAAAAGAAGACGAACAGTATGAAGTTCAAATGGGTTTGAACACTCGTACCACCAACTATACCACTTTCAATAAATCGTGACGCCATTTTGTTTTAACACGCATACGGTCCATTGTCGTGAGTTGTACAGTGATAATGTTTTCTCAATACTGTCACGTGGTAGATGTGCGTTGCATTTGGCTGTGTTAGAAGCTTTGTATATCCATAAGTTAGATCCTGAACTTTGCGTACAGAAAGAAAATGTGTTGTCGCTACAATTGTTTGGTGTTACTCCTCGTCGAGGTGGTAACAATGTAACTTAATTTGCTCACTATGTTGTTGTCACTATTATTATTTTCCTTCGAGTTTTGTGTCGTGCTAAACTTGATAATTTTCCACCTTGTCACGAGTGTTGTTATCTAATTATCTTTACGCTATATAAGTTTAACTCTGCTGCCACAACTCGGGGCCAAGCTACAGCTGCTCTTGTCTTGCCTGCCTGCCACTCCCGGTATGGTTTCCATTCCATTGCGTATCTTGGTGCCGACAGGTGGAATGCGCTGCCTCCATCTTGTCGCCTGGCCGAGTCGCCTGCTTTGTTTCGCGCTCACACAAAGTCTCATTTAGGGTTCCCAGTAAAAAGGCAACATTGCCTGTTGGGAAATCCCTAACAAAATAAGAAAAAATAATAATAATAATAATAATAAGTCTTTCCAACTTGAGCCATTCCCTGTATAATCCTTGATAAGAAGGGACCGAAAACGTTCGGATACTTATGACAAGTGCCTTATTATGACTGGATGTGTGTTTGCGTGGATACTTGCGACCCATAACTTACCTTCGTTTTAAAGTATTATCCGCCTCCGACCTCTTTTAAAAAAATAATAATAATAATAATAATTCAAAGTATCAGTCGGGGAAGTGAACTGCCTGAAAAGAGAAAAAATGCCAGGCCCACCAGGACTCGAACCTGGGACCTTGCTTGTCATGAGCAATGCTCTAACCACTGAGCTATGGGACCAGGCTGAACCTAGAAGGCGCTGACAAGTTTTTCACTCCAAAGGCAGCTCACAACACGTGCCACACATACTGATGGCACTTGGGTCTTTTTCCCTCCCCCAGGGGACCAACCACGGTCAGTTTCTGGAAACTACCAGAGGTGAAAGAAAGTGATTAAATTTGGAAAGGATTGGGAGAACTTCAAATTCAAAGGATCAGTTGGGGAAGTGAACTGCCTGAAAAGAGAAAAAAACGCCACTAATGCTCTAAAAAAAAAAAAATAATAAAATGCTCTAACCACTGAGCTATGGGACCAGGCTGAACCTAGAAGGCGCTGACAAGTTTTTCAGCGCCTTCTAGGTTCAGCCTGGTCCCATAGCTCAGTGGTTAGAGCATTGCTCATGACAAGCAGGGTCCCAAGTTCGAGTCCTGGTGGGTCTGGCGTTTTTTTCTCTTTTCAGGCAGTTCACTTCCCCGACTGATCCTTTGAATTTGAAGTTCTCCCAATCCTTTCCAAATTTAATCACTTTCTTTCACCTCTGGTAGTTTCCAGAAACTGACCGTGGTTGGTCCCCTGGGGGAGGGAAAAAGACCCAAGTGCCATGAGTATGTGTGGCACGTGTTGTGAGCTGCCTTTGGAGTGAAAAACTTGTCAGCGCCTTCTAGGTTCAGCCTGGTCCCATAGCTCAGTGGTTAGAGCATTGCTCATGACAAGCAGGGTCCCAGGTTCGAGTCCTGGTGGGTCTGCCGTTTTTTTCTCTTTTCAGGCAGTTCACTTCCCCGACTGATCCTTTGAATTTGAAGTTCTCCCAATCCTTTGCAAATAATAACAATAATAATAATACAAAAAATGTATTATCTACGCATGCATCTACGCAAGAGTCACCACCAGCCAATTAGGACATGTGTCAAAGTATTGAACGTTTTCGTTCCCTTCTTGTCAAAATACTACAGGGAATGATGGAAATAAGCTAAAAGACTACAACTATAAGGAAAAGAAGTTCAGAAACATATCACTCCAATTATGTGTAGAAGTGACACGAAAATATAGATGTGAAGAATCAAAAAAACAGCATGCAAATCCAATAAGTGACAAAAACGTAGTGACAAGAAAAAGAGAGAAATATCAAGAGATCTATTTCGCACCTTCACGACGAACAGTGCCAAACAACTGCAAAGACAACACATTCTCCTTCTGAACACAAAGCTCAGGGTCTAACTTACGTATGTACAAAGCTTCCAACACGGCAAGATGTAACAAAGACCTACCACGCGACAAAACAGAGAATACATCATCGGAATACCACTCACGACAACTAGCACTGCCCGACAGGTGACACTTGATTGCCGAGGTACCGTTTCCCTGACCCGACGACTTGGCCGTTGTCACCTCCGATATTGCCGCTTGCGAATCTCTCCCATTACGCCCTGCGTCCCTGCAATTCCGATTGCCTCGGTCGAGATCAGTGCGTGCCAATCAATACTGGAAGTGACAACAACGGTTAATGTGAAGAAACGAGGTAGACCACGGAAGCAGGACAGACTGGACGTGGAGCAGCACACTGATCTCGACCGAGGCAATCGGAATTGCAGGGACGCAGGGCGTAATGGGAGAGATTCGCAAGCGGCAATATCGGAGGTGACAACGGCCAAGTCGTCGGGTCAGGGAAACGGTACCTCGGCAATCAAGTGTCACCTGTCGGGCAGTGCTAGTTGTCGTGAGTGGTATTCCGATGATGTATTCTCTGTTTTGTCGCGTGGTAGGTCTTTGTTACATCTTGCCGTGTTGGAAGCTTTGTACATACGTAAGTTAGACCCTGAGCTTTGTGTTCAGAAGGAGAATGTGTTGTCTTTGCAGTTGTTTGGCACTGTTCGTCGTGAAGGTGCGAAATAGATCTTTTGATATTTCTCTCTTTTTCTTGTCACTACGTTTTTGTCACTTATTGGATTTGCATGCTGTTTTTTTGATTCTTCACATCTATATTTTCGTGTCACTTCTACACATAATTGGAGTGATATGTTTCTGAACTTCTTTTCCTTATAGTTGTAGTCTTTTAGCTTATTTCCATCATTCCCTGTAGTATTTTGACAAGAAGGGAACGAAAACGTTCAATACTTTGACACATGTCCTAATTGGCTGGTGGTGACTCTTGCGTAGATGCATGCGTAGATAATACATTTTTTGTAATATTTTCTGCCTCCGTCCTACTTTCAAATAATAATAATAATAATAATAATAATAATAATAATAATAATGTAAATAGGCGTCGAGGCGACAATAGTTTTAGAATTGCGATCAACAGAACGAGCTGAACCGACATTTTCACAAAGGCTTTTATTGTATTCAAAAAACGAGTGTATACGAGTGTATACGAAGGCTTCTGTGTGTCCAGAAGGACAGCATTATTCGTTTGAAATTGTTTTAGTAGCAACTTGTTCTGTCTGTTTGGCTCTGGTTGGCCATGGTGTCATATCTTGTGTCACAGTATACTAGTAGTCCTTACAAGTTCGTTAAGTGCTTTCGCAGTTTTTCCTGTTATTACCTTAGTGCTAGGATTATCATTTTCATAGGTGTTGTTTCTTCTCACTCCATTTCTCTTTATTAGTATCTTTCTGGATTGTTTTTCATTAGTACAACGTAGCTTCCTGAGGAGTGTTGTGCGAAAACTAGTTCGAAGTACAATTTTTTGTTCATCATTTCTTCCATATCACATTTTTTCTTTCTTCCATGTTCTTCACTGGCTTCGTATACACTCGTTTTTTGAATACAATAAAAGCCTTTGTGAAAATGTCGGTTCAGCTCGTTCTGTTGATCGCAATTCTAAAATAATAATAATAATAAATGGTTTGCTCCCCACACCGGAGCTCGCGCTATTCCGCCGACTTTACTTGACACTTGACACTATAGTGTCAAGTAAAGTCGGCGGAATAGCGCGAGCTCCGGTGTGGGGAGCAAACCATTTCTTACAAATCATCGCCGAAGTCGCAACCACTACTTCGTAATAATAATAATAATATTAATAATCAACGCAATAAATAGAGTAAGCTGCGCACTCAGTACAAACACCATAAGCAAAACTTGTTTTCATGTATAATAAATAAGCTTGTTCCTAAACGTTTTCGTCGCCATCTCATCAGAGGATTACTGGCAAATCAACAAAAGCTCTTAACTAAATATATATACGCACAATGCAAGTAATAATTTAGACCCTAACTAGCGCGATAAAATGAGAGCTGAAAGAAACATTACACCATTCAACGATATCAGGTGACAACAAATGCGATAAATTCACCACTAGAAAGTTACCAAGCAACCACAAACGAGAACTACTGATCTAAATTCACAAACAATTGTCCTCTGATGAGATGGCGACGAAAACGTTTAGGAACAAGCTTATTTATTATACATGAAAACAAGTTTTGCTTATGGTGTTTGTACTGAGTGCGCAGCTTACTCTATTTATTGCGTTGATTACATTTTTATCTCCACGGAAGCTTTTTAAATATTAATAATAATAATAATTTTAATATGGCAATAAGTAGGACGAGCTGAAGCGACATGTGGACTACTTTATTAACAATGTAAGCGATGGAGACGATGCAAGAAACAACCTAAAGGGTAAGGAAAAATACATGTAAGAAGAAAAAGGGCAATGGAAAAAAAAAAAAAAGATGATTCGAACAAGTTTTCGTACAACACTCTTCAGGAATCACCGTTGTACTAAAGAACAAAATGAGAACAAAGGAAATATTATAGCAATCAAGGTAAGGTGACGTTCGAATCATCTTTTTTTTTTTCCATTGCCCTTTTTCTTCTTACATGTATTTTTCCTCACCCTTTAGGTTGTTTCTTGCATCGTCTCCATCGCTTACATTGTTAATAAAGTAGTCCACATGTCGCTTCAGCTCGTCCTACTTATTGCCATATTAAAATTATTGTCTCCTCGTCGAATTTTTAAATAGTAATAATAATAGTGAGTGAAATAAAGCCAACTCCATAATAATAATAATAATAAATAATAATATTAACTGGTGTGAGGGAAAGAGACAAACGGGAAAAGTCTGAAGAAAAAATTGACTGTCACCACCAGGACTCGAACCAGGGACCCTCGCTTGTAGCCAGCGATGCTCTAACCACTGAGCTATGGTGTAGTCGTCATCCCAGCAGAGGCCGTTCAACATTTTCTTCAGACTTCGTAACTCACACTTCCTGTGAATCCACACAGGCGGGTGGGACGCAGCCCTCACTGTAACCCACACACTTCACGTACAAACTAGCACGCGGGGAGCCCCAAGTCATAAAATATTAACTGGTTTGAGGGAAAGAGACAAACGGGAAAAGTCTGAAGAAAAAATTGACTGTCACCACCAGGACTCGAACCAGGGACCCTCGCTTGTAGCCAGCGATGCTCTAACCACTGAGCTATGGTGTAGTCGTCATCCCAGCAGAGGCCGTTCAACATTTTCTTCAGACTTCGTAACTCACACTTCCTGTGAATCCACACAGGCGGGTGGGACGCAGCCCTCACTGTAACCCACACACAATAATAATAATAATAATAATAATAATATTAACTGCTTTTGAGGGAAAGAGACAAACGGGAAAAGTCTGAAGAAAAAATTGACTGTCACCACCAGGACTCGAACCAGGGACCCTCGCTTGTAGCCAGCGATGCTCTAACCACTGAGCTATGGTGTAGTCGTCATCCAAGCAGAGACCATTCAACGTTCTCTTCAGACTTCATAATAATAATAATAATAATAATAATAATAATAATATGAAGAAATGGTGTAGGGAAAAAATATATGGATTCAAACAAGTTTTCGTACAACACTCATCAGGAATCGTCGTTGTACTAAAGGACACTGAAACAAAAATTGAACTATTATAGAAAATCTAAGTTACAGAAATAACACTAAGAGCAACAACAGTGAAATTTACAAGTGTGAATTTTAACAATCAAAGCGAGAAATGAACAAAGGAGAAAGGAAGGAAAGACAACGTGATAACACATAACAGCAGTACATTACACCTAGAACATTAACGGCCAAGCTTGGCCGCACTAAACACGACACGTTACTTGAACAATTTCAACCCAATTATACTATCTTTCTGTACACACAAATTAGGCTTGTACAGACGCTGATAGATAGCTTCCAACACTTTTAACTGTAGTCCATAACCATGACGACCACGGCACAATACAGTGAACGAAGAGTCGGAATACGAATTGCAACAATCAGGACTAGCTAGCAGATGATTGTACACTGAAGACTTGCTACCACGAAACCTACGCACAACACTAACACTCTCACCGGCATTCTCACCATCACTCCCATCACTGCTCTCCGACTCACTGCTCCTTCCGCCGTCCGCTCCATCCTCCGCTTCCTCTGTACTCTCTCTGTCTCGTCCATCCCGCCTGACCGGGTCCATTGAAGTCAACTCGGCCGTCACCCTGCTATCACATCCCTCCCTTCGCCCTTGTCCGCTGAGTGCGTAGCTTCTGTTGTAGTTGGCTGTTGATCGTCTTGGTCTTTCAATTGTGGGCTTGGATGGTGGATTAGTTGTGGTTGCTGTAGATTGCGTTGTTGGTGTTGGTGTGGGAGCTACTGATATGCAAGGTGGGTCTTTTTGAGTCGGCATTTGTAGTGTTAATGCAGCTGTCAGTGTTGCTCGCGGTCTCCCACTGGCAAGCTCCACCGCCGCAAGAACCGATGGTGGAGGATCGGGAGGAGGCAGTGGGACCGGGACCGCAAGCGGCACCACCTCAGCCAAAGCCGCCGGGGGCACTGACGAGGGAACCACCGACGGCCGGAGCAAAGGCGGCGACACAAGCCGACCCGATGAGCCACCACGCCCATTCTCCTCCCCCACCGCCACCAGCGACGGCGGAGCAAGCACAGTCCGTGAGCCAGGGTCCGCGGGTTGTGTAGGCAACGGCTGTGTGGTTATTGGTTGTTTTCTAGGTCGCCCTCGCTTCGGTCTTTGTTGTTGTGCGCAAGGTGGAAGTATGTGACGTGGTGTGTGTTGTTTGATGCGTGCGTTCAGGTGCTGAACAGTCCTACCAACATACCGACTAGCGCATTGTCGGCATTCAAAGTTGTAAATAAGATGACTTAGGTGATGGGCTGGTAGGACATCCTTCCGCACCGTAAACGCACGCATCGTCGTAAAGACGGGCACAAAGTGTACTGCGTAGTATGTTCGAC